>NC_046154.1:161405905-161477847 GCF_011064425.1 Rattus rattus | reverse complement strand
CTGCTTTCGGGCATGTAGTTTTTCCTTTCTACAGGTCTTCAGCTGTTCCTGTGGACTTGTGCCTTGAGTTCACGGGCAGGTCACTTGCAGCAGAAAAGTTGGTCTTACCTGTGGTCCCGAGGCTCAAGATCCTTGGGGGTGCTGCCCACAGGCTCTCCGTGGCACAGTGACCAGGAAGATCTCGCCGCCCCTTCAGGGACCTCCGTGCACCAGGGTTCCAGATGGATTCTGGTGCTTTCCTCTGGAATCAGTAATGTGTGCAGAGAGCAGTCTCTTCTGGTTTCGCAGGCGTGTCTGCCTCTCTGAAGGTTTAGCTCTCCCTCCCACGGGATTTGGGTGCAGAGAACAGATCGGCCGAGCTCACGTCTGAACTCCAGTCCCGCCAATCACTCGTATGCCGTCCTCCGCCTGGAACATCCCCCACAGGAACCCAGACGCCTTGTACAGTTTCCTCTTGGGCCAGGGATGTGGGCAGGGATGGGCAGTGTTGGTGGTCTCTTCCGCTCTGCAGCCTCAGGAGTGCCCACCTGACCAGGCGTGGGTCTGTCTCCCACGGGGTCTTGGAGCAGAGAGCTGCTGCGGGCGGGATCCGTGGGTGTGGGACTTCCCGGTAAACACAGGGCGTGCCAGGTCCTAGAGGAATTCTGCCTCTGTTTGTCCCGATTCCACCAGGCAAGTCACTTGCAGCAGATAAGTTAGTCTTACCTGTGGTCCCGAGGCTCAAGTTCGCTCACGGGGTGCTGCCCACGGACTCTCCGTGGCGGCAGCAACCAGGAAGCTGCATACTCTTTTTGATATGTTCTTGGATTCTGTTTGCAATATAAAATATATTGAAAACTTTTGCATCCATGTTCATAAAGGAAATTGATCCACAACTCTTTTGTTAATTGGGTTTTTATGTAATCTGGGATCCTAATAACTGTGGTTTTCTAAAACAAAATACACAAAATGTGAGAAGTATTGTCATTAAGTCTTTGAAGGTTTGTGCTGAAACTATCTGTTCTTGAGATAATTTTGGTTGGTAGATTTTAATGGCTGCTTCTATTTCACTAGGGGTTATAAGTTGATTAAATTGCTTATCTGATCTTGACTTAAGTTGGTAACTGATATATTGATAAAATTTTCCATGTATTTTACATTACAGTTTTTTTTATTAGTTGGTTATTTTTTATTTACATTTCAAATCTTGTACCACTTCCCAGTCTCCCCACAACCAACCCCAATCCCATTCCCTGCCTCTTTGCTTCTCAGAGGGTGCTTGCCTACCCACTTAACCACACTCACCTCAGAATTTAACATGCCTTTACATTGGGATAACAAGCTTCCACAGGACCAAGGTCTTCTCCACCCATTCATGTCAGATAAGGCAATCCTATGCTACATATGTAGTTGGTGCCATGGATCCCTCCATGTATGCTCATTGATTGGTAGTTTAGTCCATGGAAGCTCCGGGGGAATCCATTTAGTTGATTTTATTCTTCTTATGGGGTAGAAATCCCCTTCAGCTCCTACAGTACTTCCCCTAACTCTTCCACTGGGGTCCCTGGGCTCAGTTGGTGGTTGGCTGAGTGTCTGCATCTATCTTAGTTGGATACTGGCAGAGCCTCTCAGACCACCATACTAGGCTTTTGCTAGTGGCACTTCTTGTCAACAACAATAGTGTCTGGGTATGGTGTCTGCAGATGGGATGAGTCCCAAGTTGAAGTAGTCTCCGGATGTTCTTTCCTTCAGTTTCTGCTCCATTTTTTTTGTCACTCTCTTTCCTTTAGACAGGAGGAATTATGGGTTAAAAATTTGGGATGGGATGTTGGGTATTTAGCCCAGTGCTACAGCGCTTGCCTAGTAAGCACAAGGCCCTGGTTTCAGTCCTTAGCTCTGAAAACAGAAAAAGATTTTGGATGGATGGGTTGCCCCATTCCCAACTGGGGCCCATGCCTATCTACTGGAGGTGGTCTTTTTCAGGTCCACTATGTTGGGTATTTCAGCTGATGTCATCCCCAATGGGTCCTGGAAGCCTCTTGTTTCCTTGGCACTTGGAACTTGGTAGTGCTTCTGCCAGTTCCTCCAGCCCCTACTGTTAAATATTTCTATTCATTCATGTGACCCTCTGGACTTCTCTCCTGTCTCTTCTCATACTGCCCTCCCCTTTGTCTCCTCCTCCTCTCTCCTTCTGAGGACCCTCTCTTCCTCTATCTCCCATAATTATTTTGTTTTCCCTTTTAAATAATATTGAAGCATCCAAACTTTAGTCTTCCTTCTTGTTAAACATTATATAGTCTGCGAGTTGTATCATAGGTATTCTGTGTTTTTGTCTAATATCCACTTATCAGTGAGTAGATACCATGTATCTCATTTGGGGTCTGCATTACATAACGCACAATATTTTCTAGTTCCATCAATTTGCCTGTAAAATTCTTTACATCATAATTTTTAATAGATGAGGAACATTTCACTGTATAAAGGTACCACATTTTCTGTATCCATTCTTCCACTCTGGGACATCTTGATTGTTGCCAGCTTCTGTCTAGTATAAACAAGGCTGCTATGAACATAGTGGAGGGTGTGTCCTTGTTATAAGGTGGGGCATCTTATGGGTATGTGCCAAGGAGTGGTATAGCTGGGTCAGCAGGTAGAAATATTTCTTGTTGTCTGAGGGACTTCGAAACTGATATCCCAAGTGATTGTACCAGCTTTAAGTCCCATGAGAAATGGAGGAGTGTTCCTCTGTCTACATTCTTGCCAGCATCTGCTATTGCCTAAGATTTTGATCCTCCACATTCTGATTGCTGTGCAGTGGAATCTCAGGGTCATTGTGATTTCCATTTCCTTGATGACTAAGGATGTTGACTATTTCTATAAGTGTTTCTCACCCATTCAAGATCCCTCAGTTGAGAATTCTCTGTACCACATTTTTTTTCTTTATTTTTTATTAAATATTTTATTTACATTTCAAATGCTATTTCCTTTCCTGGTTTCCAATCCATAAGCCCCCTATTCCAACACCCTCCCCTTCTTCTACAAGGTTATTCCCCCTCCTGAACTTCCTCCATTTTTTGTGCTTCCTCACCTTGACATCCCCCTACAATGGGGGGTAGAACCTTGACAGAACCAAAGGTTTCTCCTCCCATTGTCACCCAACAAGGCCATACTCTGCTACATATGCAGCTGGAGTCATGGGTCTGTCCATGTGTAGTCTGGTTAGTGGTTTAGCCTCTGGGAGCTCTGGCTGGTTGGTATTGTTGTTCTTATGGAGTTGCAAGCCCCTTAAGCTCTTTCAATCCTTTCTCTAATTCCTCCAACAGGGACCCAGTTCTCAGTTCAGTGGTTTGCTGCTAGCATTCCCCTCTGCATTTGTCATGCTCTGGCTGAACCTCTCAAGAGACAGCTATATTAGTCTCCTGTCAGCATACAATACTTGGCTTCATCAATATTGACTATTTGTAGGGGCTGCATATATGGTCTTTGATCATCCTTCTTCTTGTGATTCATGTGGTCTGCAGATTGTTTCTTAGGTAATTAATTAGCTTTTGAGCTAATATCCACTTATCAGTGAGGGCATACCATGTGTGTTTTTTTGTGATTGGTTTACCTCATTCAGGAAGCTATCTTCTAGTTCTACCCATTTGCCTGTAAATTTCATGATTTTACTGTTTTCGATTTCTGAGTAGTACTCCATTGTGTAGATGTATCATTCTTTCTGTATCCATTCTTGTGTTGAAGGGCATCTGGGTCCTTTTCAGCTTCTAGCCATTATAAGTAAGGATGCTATGGGCATAATGGAGCATGTGTCTTTGTTGTATGTTGGAGCATCATTTGGGTATATGCCCAGTAGTGGTATACCTGGGACCTCAAGTAGTGTAATGTCCAATTTTTCCAGAGTGGTTGTACCAGCTTGCAATCCCACCAACAATGGAAGAATGTTCCTCTTTCTCCACATTGTCAGCAGCATCAGTTGTATCCTGAGTTTTTGGTCTTAGCCATTCTCACTGGTGTGAGGTGGAATCTCAGGGTTGTTTTGATTTGTGTTTCCCTGATTACTAAAGATGCTGAAAATTTCTTTAGGTACTTCTCAGACATTCAATATTCCTTAACTGAGAATTCATTACTGGGCTCTGTATCCATTTTAATATAGTTACTTGGCTCTCTGGCATCTAACTTCTTGATTTCTTTCCATATATTGGATATTAGCTCTTTATCAGTTGTAGAATTGGTAAAGATCTTTTCTCAATCTGTTGGTCACTGCTCTGTAGTAATGACAGTGTTCTTTGCCTTACAGAGGCTTCATAGTTTTATAAGGTCCCATGTGTTGGTTTTTGATATTAGAGCATAAGCCATCGGTGTTCTGTTCTGGAAAATTTCCCCCAGTGCCCATGTGTTCAAGGCTCTTCCTCACTTTTTCTCCTATTAATTTGAATGTATCTGGTTTTATATGGAGGTCCTCGATCCACTTGGACTTAAGCTTTGTAGAGGGCATTAAGAATAGATCACTTTGCATATTTCTATATGCTGACCTCCAGTTAAAGCAGCACCATTTGATGAAAATGCTATCTTTTTTACACTGGATGGTTTTAGTTTCTTTTTCAAGTATCAAGTGGCCATATGTGTGTGGGTTCATTTCTAGATCTTCAATTCTATTCGATTGATACCTGCCTGTCTCTGTACCAATACCATAGTTTTTAATCATGATTGCTCTGAAATACATGTTGAGGTTGGGGTTCATGATTGTGCCAGCAGTTCTTTTACTGTTAAGAATAATTTTCACTATCCTTCATTTCTATTTTATTCCAAATGAATTTGCAGATTGCTCTTTCTAACTCTGTGAAGAATTGATTTGGAATTTTGATGGGGATTTCATTGAATCTGTAGATTGCTTTTGGCAAAATGACCATTTTTATTATATTAATCCTGCCAATCCAAGAGCATTGGAGGTCTTTCCATCTTATGAGATCTTCTTCAATTTAATTCTTCAGAGACTTGAAGTTCTTGTCATACAGATTTTTCACTTGTTTGGTTAGAGTCACACTGTGGTATTTTATGTTATTTGGGACTATTGTGAAGTGTGTCATTGCCCCTACTTCTTTCTCAGCCTGCTTATTCTTTTAGTAGAGGAAACCTACTGATTTGTTTTAGTTAATTACCAGCCACTTCGCTGAAATTGTTTTTCAGACTTAGTAGTTCTCTGGTGGATCTTTTGGGGTCACTGAAGTATACTATCATATCATCTGCAAAGAGTGATATTTTGACTTCTTCCTTTCTATTTTGGATACTGCCTCTGTGCCCTTCATTTATTTTTGCTAAGGGCTTTTCTATTTTGCTGATTTTTTCAAAGAACTATCTACTAGTTTTGTTGATTCTTTGTATAGTTGTCTTTGTTTCTACCTCATTGATCTTAACCCTGAGATTATTTCCCAACATCTGTGCCTCTTGGGTGTATGTTCTTTTTGTTCTAGAGCTTTCTAATATGCTGTTAAGCTGCTAGTGTAAGATCTCTTCAATTTCTTTGTGAAGGCACTCAGCGCTATGAGTTTTCCTCTTAGCACTGACTTCATTGTGTCCCATAAATTTGAGTGTGTTCTTCTTCCATTTTAGTTCAATTCTAGAAAGTCCTTAATTTCTTTCTTTATTTCTTCCCTATCCAAGTTATCACTGAGTATAAAGTCATCCTTTTTTTTCCTTTTGTGTTGTTACCCTCTTTGTTTTGGAGTTGTCCTTCTCATATCCTCTGGAGGGCTAGATTAGTAGAAAGATTTTGGTTCTATTTTGTTTTTTCATGGAATATCCTGGTTTACCCATCTGTGGAGATTGAGAGATTTGCTGAGTATAGTTGCTTGAGCTGGCAATTTTGTTTGATTAGGGTCTGAATATCTGTCCAAGATCTTCTGACTTTTAGTATCTTAGTTGAGAAATCTAGTGGAATTCTTGTTATGTTTGCCTTTATATATTACTTTCCCTTAAAGCTTTTAATATTATTTCTTTGCTCTGTGCATTTGACACTATCATTATTATGTGACAAGAACATTTTCTTTTCTGGTCCAATCTATTTATTTTCTGTAGGCTTCTTGTACATTTATAGCCTTTCTTTTCTTTATACTAGGGAAGTTTTCTTCTATAATTTTGTTGAAGACGTTTTCTTGCTTGTTGAACTGGGAACCTTCATTCTCTGCTATTTCTATTGTTCTTAGGTTTGTGATCTCTTCATTGTGTCCTGAGTTTCCTGCATGTTTTGGGTTAGGAACTTTTTTATACATTGTATTTTTGTTTTGACTGAAGTGTCCATGTTCTCTATCTTATCTCCTATGCCTGATATTCTTTCTTCTATCTCTTGTACTCTGTTGGTGATGCTTGCATTTGTATCTCCAGATCTCTTTACTAGGTTGTCCATCTCCAGGGTTCTCCCCATTTGTGATTACTTTATTGTTTCTGTTTCCATTTTTAGGTCTTAGATCATTTTGTTCAATTCCTTCATCTACTTGATTATATTTTCCTCTATTTCTTTATGGGATTTATTTGTTTCCTCTTTAAGGGATTCTACGTGTTTATCTGAGTTTCCCTGTATATCTTTAAGGGAGTTATTTGTATCTTTCTTAAATACCTCTATCATTTTCATGAGATTAGATTTTAGGTTAGATCTTGATTTTCAGGCATGTTAGGATATCCAGGGATTGGTGTGGTAAGAAAACTCTGTTGTGATAGTGTCTAATTGCACCAGCTTTCATTGTTTATATTCTTCAGCTTGCCTCTCACCATCTAGTCATCTCTGGTGTCAACAGGCTTGGGTATCTCTAACTGAAACAGGCCTTCTCGGATGCATGTGGAGCTCTGTGACCTGGGTCAGAGTAAGCTTCCTGAGAGGCTGGCAGTGCTGTCTTTGGTTAGGTGGCCTCTTGTGTGCCAGGTTAACACAGTCTTTTTTGTTCCTGGTTTGAGAAGACTTCCTATGTTCCTGGCTGGGGAAAACTCCTAGAGGCAGTCAGGCTTTGGGTTCCAGGGGCAGGATATGCCACAGTTGCAGATGGAAATGCATACTGGAAGGACTGTGGGATTCAGAGAGTGGAATAGATTCCCCCTATGCTCAGTTCTGTGGGTATTCCAACTATCATAGGTATTGGGGCTGGTGTCTCCTGTGTCCCTGGTTACAGCAGACTTCCTCGGAGACAGGCAGGCTGTTCAGTGTGAAAGGGGAGCTGATCAATCCTGGGTGGAGGTGCAGAATGAAAGAACAGTAGGGCTAAGGCAGAAAGGATACCTCCCATGTCTCTGGTTTGGGATTATTTATTCCTTGTATTTTTTGAGTATGGTTAACTTCTTCACTTTGAAGGGTTGAAGTGCCTTCTCTATGACTACATACATACATACATACATACATACATACATACATACATACATACATACATACTGCTTGTGTTTGGTCTTATCAAATGGGATGCATTTCCTTCTCTATCTGTTGTGATTGAAATTTTTTCTGTTGTAGTAATCTGGGATAGTGCCTCATATTTTATAGTTTATAGACTATCTATCTAGCCTTTCTGGCTTTAGAGGATCTATTAAAAGTCATATTTATTCTAATAGCACTGATTTTATGTTACTTGGTCTTTTTTCCTTGCAGGATTTATATTCTTGTCTTGTTCTTGATATTTTGTGTTTTGATTATTTGGTTCTACGAGGAATTCCTTTTCTTATCCAGTGCATTTAGTCTTCTGTATGATTTTTGTACTCTGATAGGCCAGTGAATTTTCTTCTATGATTTTCTTCAAAATATTTCTGTGCCTTTGACTTGGGTTATTTATACTTCCTCTATTCATACTTGATCTATTCAGAGATTAACAGATTTCTTGGTTTGAACTGGACTTGGGCTTTGAATTTTTCATTTTAAATGATTTCACGTTTTCTTCAAAAAAGGAATCCAATCTTTCTATCTATGCCTTAGATTCTCTTTCCCATCACCTGTATTCTGAGCTGAGGTTTGCCTCTGAGTTTCTCATTTTTCACTTCTAGTTTTACCTCAGTTTGAGTTTTTATTGATTCTATTTCCACTTTCATTCCTTGAATTTGTTTTTTTATTTCATTCTATGTTTGCGTTTTCATGGATTTTATTAATGGATATTTTCATATACCATTTAAGGATTTCTAACATATTTTTAAAGCCTATTTGCAGTTCTTGTCTTGTTTTTCAGCTATATTGCAATTTTCAGGTCCTATTCTAATAATGTTCCTGGACTCTATTGGTGCCATATTATACTGGCTGTTATTGACTGTGTTTTAATGGTGGCATCTAGGTATCTGGCCTTAGGCTGATTGTAATTTTAGGTGCTGATATATGGTTGTGTTTGTTGGGTGGGTTTCTGTTGCCCTCTCTTAGAAGAATATAGTGGCTATGAATTGCCTAGTAGGGAATGCATTCAAGATCCCACCAGATGTGACCATTTCATGTCCTTGGGAGAAATGTGTTTCTAGGTATTAAGAGCTAACATTTATGGATATGAATGAGCAAGAGATGAGGAATGTCCACAGGAAAGAAAAAACAGTGTTAACTTTGCATACATTTATGCAAAATTTTAATGTTTTGAAAGAATTTTTATGTTTTTAGTTTTCCATTCGTTTTCTCAATATGTATAAATGCCATATGCCTTAGGTTTTAACTATAGCAGCTAACTGCCCCAAGAAAATTGCATGAAAATTTTGTTAATGAATAGAACTTAAATCAGCTTCTTGTATACCTAAATGATTTATGAAGCTTTGAACTTGGTAGTGATTGGGAAGGTCTTCCTAGAGTGTTTAAGAGAGGAAATATTAATACGATCATTCATAACCATCATGAAACAGAGAAAGTCACTTAAGAATTGTCATCTGTTCTCTAAATGGCAAATAAATAATGAATGAATAATGAATACTAATATAGATACATCAAACTTCCATGCATTTTTTGATTAGTTACAATGTAAAATAAAAAGGCACACATAAATGTGTGGAAACAATGATAAAAAACCACAATCTATTATGTTCTCAGGGCTACAGTTAGACAACCATTTCAGGTTGACTGAAAGACTAAACATATTCAAAAATTTTGATTTTAATAGAAATTGATGAAGTCATACTCATACCGTGCAAATTTACAAACAAAGTGTGAGTATAAAAAGCATTAAATACAAGGATATAAAATATTACTCTAATAAAGCTTCAGATTTTACAGTCATCCACCCTTCTCTTGTTACTATTGTTTGTTTTTTACACCTTTGAGAGGAATGCAACTTTTTTAGAGTAGTTGAAAGCTTGCTTTATTTACTTGTTTCTCAGTGCATAAATGAAGGGATTCAACATTGGTGAAATTGATGTGATAATAAGTGAAATCCCTTTATTGATAGCTACATCATTCTTGGATGAAGGTTTGACATAAATAAAGATGCAGCTACCATAAGTAATAGAAACTACAATCATGTGGGAAGAACAGGTAGAAAAGGCCTTTTTCTTTTGGTTGGCAGAGGGAAATCTCAGAATGGTCTTGATGATATAAACATAGGAAAGGACAACACACACAAAGGTGATTATGAATGTCAACACAGCACCAACTATCACCATCTGTTCTATCAACCATGTGTCTGAACAAGAGATTTTCAAGAGAGGAGCTGCATCACAACAAAAATGATCAACAATATCTGAGTCACAGAATTCCAGGCCCAAACCTAGACCAAATGGTGGGAGAATGATGATCAGTGCTGCTACCCAACAGAAGAAGATGAAGTTCTTGCAGACTCTGCTATTCATGATGGTCATGTAGTGCAGAGGTTTACAGATGGCCACATAGCGATCAAAGGACATAATAGCTAGAAGAAAAAATTCTGAAACTGCAAAGAGATCTATAAAAAAAAGTTGACTGACACAAGCAGTATAGGCAATGGACTTGTCCCCAGATGATATGCTGTGTAGAAATCTGGGAATACAAGCAGTTGTGAGTGAAATTTCTAATAAGGAGAAATTTTTGAGGAAAATATACATAGGTGTTTTAAGACGGGGGTCAATCAGGGTGAGGGTGATGATGGTTAGGTTACCAGATAAGCTCAGCATGTAAGAAAGAAGCAGAAATATGAAAAGCAGAATTTGCAACAGAATGTCATCTGTCAGACCCAGCAAGATGAAGGTTGTTACTGTTCGGTTTCTCATTCTTGATTACTGTCTCTTGCCCAATCTGGTTGAAAAATAACAGAAATTTTATAAAATTCAGGCACCAATTTTGAGACAACCTAACTAGAGTGTCATTTCTGTATTAACATTAATGAAGAAGCAAGTACATATTACAAGTTGATGTTTGAACATTTCTTTGTGTCATATAATAGCATATATTTGAATCACATTCTTCACAGTGCTATTATTATGTGCCTACTGTCTAGTTATAATAGATACCAGTTTATTACATAATCTTATAAATATCATTCCACAAAAATTTCCCTTTAAATTAATTGATTTTTTTTCCAAAATTCTGTCTTCCCATAACCTCCTTCCAGGAAAAGATTTTAGGAGAGAACAGTTAAATGAATAGTCTTCTCTGTTTAGATAATCTTAACAATATTTTCATATTTAATATTAGTTATTGACTGAAAAACACTAACCATGCAGTTGCAGTTCAAATATTTTTATTGTGGTTTATTAAAGGTTCATTTAGCTCATTGGGTATAATGGCACACATCATCCTGGCAGTTGGCAGGCAGACTTAGGTAGATCTCTGTGAGTTAGAGGAAATCCGAGTCTATATAATGAGATACAGGATAACTAGGGCTATGATGACAGACGCCGACTCAGCACCACCTCACATAATGATTAATTTAGATGTGTTGTAGCACATAAGTTTCTGCCAGATTGATTTATATTTCCATACATATTAACATATATTTTGTTATGTGGTAATTAGTCTTGATGATATTTTCCGCTGAATGTCACAATAAGATGTCTATGTAGTAACATTTTGTAAGTCCTAAGACAGGTTCCTACAAAGAATTGTTTTTACAGCTTGTTAGAAGAAGTATGAAACCGAATCACTCGATTATTTGATTTTCTTGAGGAAAACTCTAGTACCCTTCAACTAGCTGCAAGCTTAGTCTTCTCTGGACATTGACAACTCTTTCCTTTGTTTCTACCAGGAGTTGCAGTAAAAGCATATTTTTTGATGTTAACATTCTAAAATAAGGTTCCCTGTGGTTATTTTTAAACACATTCAACAATAGCATATTTCCTTTCTGTGTTCTGGTTCAGGTAATTAGGAGTTTGTCTACATAAACAAAGATTCATGTTTTCATCTTGTTGTTTTTGAGTCAACTTTGTTTTAGTTTGAAATGGTCTTAATCCTTTATTGTAAATGACAATATCATCTAGTAATTAGTAATGATATTGTTTTTCATGCACACATAAAGAAGCTAAGCCCTTTCTTAAGTTTATGTTTACTTTCCTCTTTAGCATTCTATCTGTTTATAATTGTCTCTGCTTTTCAACGTTCCACTTACACAAAAAATCATTTGTTTCTAGTATTATGTAAACTATTGTGACCAAATTTTTACCCTTTGGTTCACTAATTAAGCTCAACTCATTCTTTTTTTGATTCACATTTTCTGCTTTGATCTGTTTATATCTAAAGCTTTCATCTGTTTAACCTCATAAAGCTAAATTCCATATCTCACATTTTTCTGAATTTTATGCCACTTTCTCATTTTTCCTTCATGGATTTGTTTCTTCATATAATCACTGTGGTTGGTATAATTAATTTCTTTTCAAGAAGTTTTTTTTTTCCTGGAACTTTTTTTTTAAATGAGGTGGCTTAAAGTAAGAAATGATCTTTTTCATTACTTGTAAGGAAAGCATATGGTGTCATTTTCCAGCTTTACAATTGAGCTTATTTACGGACCTCTAAATCATATTTACAGGGTTTGAATTTGCCATTTCCTTTTTCTATCTGAATGTTCTTGAAGAATTTGCTTAATTCGTTCATCTTATGGTATAGCCAAGTACAAAATTCAAATAAAATATTATGTGTACTTCTCATTTATCTTTTTATAATAGTCACCATGAATACATATTGTGTTTTAAACAGCTATTTTAAATATATTTCAATTTTTGAAATTACAAAGTATGTTTCTACCTTCCCTTTCCCAACTACTAAACCTAATATGAATCATTTTGTCCCCTCTCATCTTCATGGTTTTTTCTTTTGAAAATTATTGTTAAATATTTGTGTACATATTTCCCAAAACTATATATAACAAGATTAGTTTGTGTAATGTTACATATATGTATAGAATTTCAGGGCTGAAAATTTGGTGGAGGACAACCAAATGCAAGGTGTGGTTCCTGATGAAGACTCTCTCTTGAAGTTTGCCATTCTTTAGTTGTCTTTGTGATGAGGGGAAGCAAGTAATCATCCTACCCAGCTACAACACATAGGAATAATAACAATGACACGCATGGCATGATAAATCTAATGGTACAATAGTGGAATGCATCTTTTGATGGCAATCAACACCTCTCTAATTGCACTTAAGTACTACTCAACAAAATAAAAATCGTGCCTGATTCTGTAAATCTATTCAGGTACCTAAGGCTAGTCATCAATCTTGGAGGAGAACATACCACCTCCAATTTACTGAACCAACACAGTTACTAAATACACTGTAAATATTTATTCTTTTGCACACCAATAAGTGTAGATCTTCTCCCTCATCAAGAAAACTTCTCTATGCAACAGAAAAAGTGTAATAAAGGAAATCATAGCCAATCAAAAAGCAGAGGTGTGGAACCCAGAACTATTGGTTATAGCTATAATATTCTTATTCTTAAATCTCAGAAACTATTGAGGAAGAGGGAACAGAGAGATTATGGATGCCAGAGAAGCAGTGTGTTAGCTGTGAGAAAATTTCTTCTAGAAATATCAGAGGAACTACAATGGCAAAATCTTATCAATGTGGGTGTTTAAGCAAGACCCAAACAACACCCACACCAAAAACCATGCTAACACTGGAGGGGAAAGTTCCAAGTCCTCAACCCTAGATAATGTGTTTTTAGGTTTTTTATTTTGTTTTATTTTATGACTAGAGATATTGAGCAATAATATATAATTACACTGGTCACCCATATCTCTTTTCACATGTATAATATGCATACATTTTGCCTATTTTAAAATTGGATTTTTTGATATTGAGTTGAATTCCTTAAATATTTTACATATTAGTTACACTGAGTGATGTTTAGTGGCAAATATTTTCTCCCTATCTGTGGATTGTTTTCTCACTATAAGTGTTTTTCTTTGATATACGGAAAAAATTAACTTTGTGCCATATCATCTGTCTACTTTTGTTGTTTTCTTCTGGTTATTTTGATTTTTTGGGTCTTATTGATTAATCAAAAGTAAATGACAACTAGAATTAAAAAGAAAACTTCTGTGTGGGGCCTGAAAGTACCACCAATACCAGTAAAATGTACCCAATACCCTGTACCCCTTTTCCCACATTGCAACTTTGTCTGCTTTTCTGAAAGATGGCTAGACCTAGAGATACCTGATAAGCTACTTACTAGCCCCTGGACTCCATTTTACACCCCATAACCCAGCTTACTTTCCTTGAGGTCAGCCAGTACTAGGGACCCTAGAGGCAAGAGTAGCACCCCAAACCCTAAAGGGCTCATAGGTTACAAAATCTACCGTAGGAACACTCTACTATACCTGAAGCCTATCTAATCACCATAACTCCAGTCCTCTCAGTCTAGTAGACAAAGAAGTACCAGAAATCGAGAGAAAAATATCTGCAACCAACTAACTAACAAAGAAAAACTCATAAATCTACATCAACCTTTAATAACCACAAAGCCCATATGTCTAAAAGGCCAGAATAAAAACAAAATAAAAAACAGTAATGTAAGAATTTGTCTATCCTACCACAATGATCTCTGAAAATCTTAAAATAGCTAAAACAGAAGAAAATGACCTTCAATTCAATCTCATGACAATGATAGAGACCTTTAATGAGGAAAAAATAAATCGTTTAAAGCAATGAAGGAAAATATAATCAATTAAGTGAAGGAAATTAATAAAACAGTTTAATACCAGAAATGGAAATATAAACAATAAATAAAATGTGAACTGAGCTAATCCTGCAGGTGTAAAATCTAGGTAAAAGAACAGGAGCTACAAACATGAGTGTCACTAACAGAATACAAGAAATAGAAGAGAGAATCTAAGGAACGAAGGATATGATAGAAGAAATTGAAGAAAATGTTATATCTAAAAAGTTCCTGACAAAAAGCATTTAGGAAATCTGGGCCAACATGAAAATTCCAAACCTAAGAATAATATGAGCAGCAGAAGAAGATTTCCCATTCAAAGGCCCAGAAAATATTTTTAACAAAACTATACAAGAAAATTTCCCCATCCTAAAGAATGAACTACCTATAGCCATACAAGAAGCTTACATAACATCAAATAGATTTTCCCAGTAAAGAGACTATTTCCACTACATTATAACTAAAACACTAAATGTATAGAAAAAGTATTAAAAGTTTCAAGGGAAAGGAAGCAAGGAATACATAAAGGCAGACCTATTTGAATTATGCTCTATGACTGAAAATACTCTAAAAGCCAGAAAGCCCTGGGCAGATACCATGCAGAGCCTAGGGGACCACAGATCTCTATACCCAGCAAATATTTCTATTACCATAGATTGAGAAAACAACATATTCCTTGACAAAACAAAATTTAAACAATATCTATCCATAGATCCAACACTATAGAAGATACTGAAAAGAAAGTTCCACCTCAAGGAGGCCAACTACATCCAAGAAAACACAGGAAATAAATAATTCTGCATAAGAAAAAAAACAAAAAAAGGAAGCACGCACGCTCGCGCGCACACACAAACACCCCCCACACACACACACAAATACATGATACCAGTACCAACATCAAAATAATGGAATTAACACATCCCTATGGAAGGGGGGAATGGCGATCACATAGAGGTCTTATGTCCAGGAAACTGGGAAAGGGAATACTATTTGAAATATAAATAAATAATATCCAATAAAAAATCACAGGTCATTAATAGCTCTCAAAAGCATTGAACTCAGTTTCCCAATAAAAAGACATAGGCTAACAGAATTGTTGTAAAAACAAGATTCTGTTGTGTTCAACAAATTCAACTCAACAACAAAGGTATATATATATATATATATATATATATATATATATATATATATATTAATTCAAATTACATGGCTAGAAAAAGGTTTTTCAAAGCAAATGGGCACAAAAAGAAGTTGGAGTAAACATTCTAATATCTATTAAAATAGGCTTTCAACCAAAATTAATCAAAAGCAATGGAAAACGATAATTCACACCCATCAAAAAACATGCATAAAGATGAAGTCTCAGTTCCAAATATCTATATTCCAAATGCAAGCATACCCATATTTGAAAATAAACATTATTAAAGTTTAAATTATCCATTGAAATTTACACTTATAGAGGGATAAGTTAATATCCTGCTCTTACCAATTGAGAAGTAATCCAGTCAGAAATTAAACAGAGAAATAATAAAACTAACAAAGGTAATGAATCAAATGAACCTAACAGATAACCATAGAACATTTCATGCAAACATAAAGGAATATACCTTCTTCTCAAAATCTCACAGAATATTTTCCAAAAATTGACCATATACTTGGTGACAAAGCAAACCTCAGCAAATTTTTGAAAACTTGAAATAAACTTCTATACCTTATTAGATTATCATGGATTAAAGATAGACTACAAACTCATGGAAAGTGAACAACTGTCTAATCAATGAGCACTGAGTCAAGGAAGAAATAAAAAAAAATAAAGACTTTCTAGAATTCAATGAAAATGAAAGCACAGCATACCCAAACTGATGTGACACAATGAAAGCAGTGCAAAGAGGAAAGCTCATAGTACTAGGTGCCTCCATAAAGAAATTAGTGAAATTCCAAACTAGTGGCTTAACAGTACACTGAAGAGCATTAGAACAAATATAAGCAAACATATCAAGGGTAGTAGCCTTCAGGAAATAATAAACTCAGGGCTAAAATCAAACATTAGAAACAAAGAACAAATAAAAATATCAACAAAACCAAGAATTTACTCATTAAAATAGATCAACAAAATAAATAAACCCTTGACTAATCTAACTAAAAGTCAGAGAAAATATCCACAGTAACGAATCAGAAATAGAAAAAGACATAGCAGCAGACATTGAGGAAATCTAAATAATCATTAGGTCTTACAAAATCTGTAGTCTACAAAATTTGAAAATCTAACAAAAATGGATGAAATTCTTTATAGATACCAGTTAACAAAAGTTAATTCAAATTCAGGTAAATAATTTAAATAGATATATAACTCCTAACCAAGTAAAGCAGTCATTAAAAATCTCAGAACTAAAAATTGTCCAGGACAAGATGATTTTAGTGCAGCATTCTACCAGACTTTCAAAGAAGTAATTCCAACATTCCCCAAATTATTTTACAAAATAAAAACAGAAGGAACATTGCCAAATTAAGTATATGAAGACACAGTCATGCTGATACCTGAACTACACATTCTACAAAGAAAGAGAATTTCCGACCAATCTTTCTTATGAACAGATACAAAAATACTCAATAAAATTCTCACAAATTTTAAAAAATACTCACTGGATTTAAAGACATATGAAAAACATCATCCAGCATGATCAAGTAGGCTTTACACAAGAGATGCAGGGATTTAACATATGAATATCCATCAACATAATCCACCATATGAACAAACTAAAAAGAAAAACACAGCATGATCATTTCATTAGATGATGAAAAAGACTTTGACAAAATCCAACATCCTTTCCTTTTAAAAGTCTTAGAGAGATCAGAGATAGAAGATGCAAACTTAAACACACAAAAGGTGATATCCAACACCAAATTAAATGGAGCGAAATTGAAAGCAATTCCATTAAAATTATGGGCTAACCACTTTTTGTGTGTCTATTCAATATCATAGTTGAAGTTCTGGCTATAGCAATAAGACAACTAGAGGAGTTCAATGGAATACATAATGCAAAGAAAGAGGTTAATGTATCACTGTTTGTAGATGAGATAACAATATACATAAGTGGCCCCCAAAATTATAACAGACAGTTCCCACAACTGATAAAGCAGCTGGATACAAAGTTAAACTCAAGAAATCAATAACCTTTCTTTAAAGAAATGATATCCAGCCTGAGAAAGAAATTAGGGAAACAATGGCCTTTACAATAGCCACAAATAATATAAAATATCTTGGTGTAACTCTAACCAAGCCAGTGAAAGTCCTATGTGACAAGAACCTTAAGTCTTGGAAGAAAGAAATTGAAGAAGCTATCAAAAGATGGACAGATCTCCCATGATTATGGATTAGTAAAAGTAACATAGAGAAAAGAACCATCTTACCAAGAACAATCTATATATTCGATGCAATTCCTGTACTTCCAACACAACTCTTTTTATATTTTGATTTTCTTTTTTCTTTTATTGAATATTTTCTTTATTTATATGGCAAACCCTTTCCCATTTTCCCTTCTGGCAACCCCCTATCCCATCAGTCATCCATCTGTTTCTATGAGCATGATCCCTCACCTGCCCATTCTTGCACTCCCTCCCTTCTCCATGCCCTGGAATTCCCCTACACTGGGGCATCAAGCTTTCACAGGACCAAGGGCCTCTCTTCCCATTGATGCCCAAAAAGGCCATTCTCTGCTATATATGCAGTTGGAGCTATTGTTTGCTTCATGAGTTCTCTTTTGTTGGTGGTTTAGTCCTTAAAAGCTCTGAGGTGTCAGGTTGGTTTGATTGTTGTTCTTCCTATGGATTCCAAACCCCTTAATCTCCTCCAGTCCTTTCTCTAACTCTTCCATTGGGGACTCCGTTCTCAGTCCAATGGTTGACTATGAGCATCCACCTCTGTATTTGTCAGGCTCTGGCAGAACCTCTCAGTTGACAACTATATCAGTCTCCTGTCAGCATGCACTTTCTGACATTCACAATAGTTTTTAGGTTTGGTGACTGTATATGGGGTGGATCTCTAGGTGGGACAGTCTCTGCGAGGCCTTTCTTTCAGTTTCTTCTCTACATTTTGTCCATATTTCATGCTGTGAGTATTTTGTTCCCCCTTTGAGAACAGAAGCATCCACACTTTGATCTTCCACCTTCTTGAGCTTCATGTGGTCTGTAAATTGTATCTTGGGTGTTCCAAGCTTTTGGGCTAATATCTACTTATCAGTGAGTTCATACCATGTGTGTTCTTTTGTAATTGGGTTACCTCATTCAGGATGATATTTTCTACTTCCATCCTTTTGCCTAAGAATTTCATGAAGTAGTGTTTTTAATAGCTGAGTAGTACTCCATTGTGGAAATGTACCATATTTTCTTTGTCCATTCCTCTGTTGAAGGACATCTTGTTTCTTTCCAGCTTCTGGCTATTATAAATTTGGCTGCTATGTGTCCTTGTTATATGTTGGAGCATCTTTTGGGTATATGTCCAGGAGTGGTATAGCTGTGTGCTCAGGTACTATGTCCAATTTTCTGAGGAACCACCAGACTGATTCTTTATAGCCTTTGAAAGAAAATACTCAATTCCAAATTAAAAAAAAGAACAAGTATTTCTAAAACAATCCTCTTCCACTAAAAATCTTATGGAGGTATCATTAATACCTGATTCCAAGCTGTACTACAGAGTAATAGAAATAAAAAAGAGCATACCATTAACATAAAATAAGCAGGTTGATCAATGGAATCAAATTCAAGTCCTAGAAGTAAACCCACAATCTTATGGAGACTTTATTTTTAACAAAGAAGCCAAAAGTTTACAAAGATGAAACTTCAAAAAGCTATTATGATGTGTATCAAGAGGAACACTCTTTCATTACTGGTGGGAGTGCAAACATACAGTACTTGTGCAAGTATTTGGGAAATCAATTTGGAGATTTATCTTAAAATTGGAAATATTTCTACCTCAAGACCCAGTTATTCCACTCCTAAACATATACCTTAAAGATTCTTCACCACACCAAACAGATATTTGCTATGTTCATAGTAGCTTTATTCATAATAGCCACAAACTGTAAATAACATAGTTGTCATTCAATGGAAGAATGGATAAAGAAAATGTGGTGCACTTGTAAAATGGGATCCCTCTCAGTTATTTATAACAAAAATGTCACAAAATTTGCAGGAAAATGAATGGAAATAGAAAAGACTATCCTGAGTGAGGTAACTCAGAACCATAAACACATGGTATGTACTCACTTATAAGTGATATTAGCCAAAAACTACACAACTATCCGTAGACCAAAAGAAACTAAGTAACAAGGGTTTTCCAATGGGTGATGCTCGAATCTCATTGAGAAGGAGAAAAAGAATAGATATAGGGAGTGTATAGAGGAAGGGAGATGGGAAGTGGTGTGGGGAGTGGAAAAGGAGGGATCAAATATAGGAAGCAAAGTGTACACAAAAAGAAAACTAGAGTTCATGGGGATGCATTTCTGGGATAATCTGTGGTAATGGAAACTGACAGCAATCTATGAGGTTAACTCTAGCTAGGATTCCTAACCAAGAGGAAAATGGAGCTTGAAATGGCCATCTGTTAGAACCAGAATAGTCTTCCAAAAGAGGGATGGGTATAAGAACCCAGTTAATAAGCCTTAAACCTACAATTTCTCCTGCCAACAAGTTACACAGGAGTAAAGGTAGATCAAAAATTTAGGTAATGGCCAACCAATGACTGGCCCATCTTGAGACCTATGGCATAAGAGAATGCTCACCCCCAGCACTATTAATGATATTCTATATTTCCAGAAAATCACCTATCATAATTGTCACCTAAGAGACTCCACTTAGCAACTGATAGAAACAAATTCAGAGACCCACAGATAATATTAGGCAATATTCAGAGAATGTTGTGGAAGAGGGGGATGAAGGATTGAAGAAGCCAGAGAGATCAAGACACCACCAGAAATCATATAGATTCAACTAACCTGGGCTGATACAGGCCCACAGAGATTGAACCACCAACAAGAGAGCATGCGTGGGACAAATATAGGCACATGTTTATCAGTTGTGAAGCTGCAACTTCATATGGAACACCTGACAGCAGGACCTGTATCTACTGTTGCCCAAATTTATATCCATTTCTTCTTCTTCTGCTGTAATGTCTAGCCACAGTAGGAGATGCGCCTAATCCTATTGCAACAATCCAAAATGGAATGATATACATAGGATGCCTTCCTTTTTCTGAGTAGAATGGGAGGACAGGAGGATTGCAGGGATATGAGGTGAGAGGGAGACTGGAAGGAGAGGAGGGAGAAGAAGTTACAATCAGAATGTAAAGTTAATTCTCAGAAAAACTAATGAAAGTCATATTAAAATTATCTTTATAAGGCAATTAAAATCTTGGTGTTTCATGAAAAAAACCAATAGAACAAAAATTACTATGTGGTTTCAACATCCCACATTTAGTTAAATTTTCTCCATCATAATGATATTGAAAATTGCACATTGTTTATTCTTGTGTTTTTCTCAATAATTACTAGAATAATGTCCTTTGTTCCATGTATTATTAAAAGTGGCAGAATTTCCTCTTTATTTAAGCTGTACAGAATTTCATTTAGCATAGATGACTCATTTTTATTTATCTATTGATGGGCATTTAGTTTTATATATTGTACAGTGCTAATGATGATGAAAAGAATATGGGCATACATAAATGTCTTAAATAACAATATAATTCTTTGAGTATGGACCTAGAAAATGTTTTATAAAATTTGTGGAATCAATGCAGAAGTAAGCATAACATTTGATTTATATACAGAATTCAAATCATTAGAAATGACTACTAAGAATTTAATTTCTACATGAGCCAAATAGCAAAAACTCATTGATGTTTGGCCACTATCTTTAATATAGTAATTGTTCTGACTCTACAATTTTTCCTTTGGATGGAAATCTAATGAGAGAGTATATTTCCTGTGCTTTTTTAATCTCTCGAAAACTTCTCTATAAGCTTTATATTCCTATTAATTTATTTTACCTCAGCTTCTTCAACAGTGTCTAGTTTATGGAATTATCATGATCATTGGGATATTTCTTCATGAATTCATACTGGATAGTAAGCTAGTCCAATATCTCAGATTCTTTTCTTCATGTTCTTCTGCTCCTTCTGCTCTTCTTCCTTTGCTCCATAACTTCTTTTAATATTTATGATATCATATGAGGCCAGTAACCAATGGCGATTGTACAAGCTATGTTTTTGTTTTTGTAATATTGATAAAAGATGAGAAATTTTTGTACCTCTAATAACTTTCTATCTCAATCCTCAAACCTGCTAGTCAACCTTCTGAAAATTGGGGCCTTTGTCAGTAGGAATCTATATTAATTTCTCAAGACATTTTTTCAATTGCTTTCACTCTTTTATTAGTGCAATCACATATACTTTGTCTTAAGTCCAAGTATGATGAATCTTTTCAAATATGCTATGAGAAAATATAGTCTTTTAATTCTATTTTGTAAATAATGAATTCTATTTTCTCTACTTCAAGCTTGAAAAGGATTTGTTATAAATATAGTTTCAGCACAATTTTATTTCTTATGAAATACACTCTGGAAGAAATCTATATTTTAAAGTTGGAGGATTAATGGATATTACAAGTGAAGATTTTAGATTATCAAAGACAGTCAAATACCTATCCAGTAAGCATCTCTACACAAGGAGAGGAACAATTTAAGTGCTGAAGAAATAACTAGCTGATAGTGAGATGGGTTTCAGTAAATTGAGATATTATCCTGTTAGACAAGATCATTTGAGAATTTAGAACAAATATGAAAATTGTGCCCTTAATCTTTCATGTGGTATCTTAACTTATAGCAGAATTATGTAATTGAATATCATATTTCTTGTTTGATGAGAAATATCTTTTTCCTTTTGAACGTGAATACGAAAACGAAATGTCCTGATCAATCAATTCAGATATTCTTTCAATGTTGAGAATTTCAAGCTTACTTGAGCTTAGTAGCCATGAGTGATAATATCACAAATATTTTGGAGTTTTCATGAAGGATATTACAATACACATTTGTATACAAAGTGTCATTGTAAGTCACTTCTGTTTGCCTCTAAATTTATCTTGTCTGTGAGGGTACTTATAAATTTGTTACAGGATTTTTCTGGGAAATCTGTGATGTTATTGGTACATATTAAATAATTAGGACAGGTAAAGTAAACAAGATATGATGATATTCTTCCTGACCATGCATGTATAATTTATTTCCAATTAATCCTATTCCTTCATTCTTAATTTTTATGGAGAATAAAATGACATAATAATTATATATTTCCCCATCTAACAACATTGATCTTGAATTTTTGTACCTCTGAATTTTAACGGAGAAGTGTGGCTAATATAGAGGCTAAGAAAATAGAATGTTGGATGGAGAAAGAAACAAAGTAATCAATCTAAAACATACTTACTCTTCTGGAAGGCAATCATGACTTTAGTTGATTTATAATCTTGGTTTTTACAAAGGTAAAACTGAAAATATGATCAACTGTGTGCACAAATCTTATGAAGATATACATAGTTGTAGAGAATTATTTTTCAGAAGATTATGCTCTTTTTTAGTTAACAGGTTCACATTAAAGACTCTATTCTACTCTAAACTCAGTAACCAATTTATTACAACTTAAAACTGAAATAAAGAAATATAAAAGATTTTCAGAGTTTTTTGAAAGATAATTTCCAACTTCTCTGGACAAAGATAATTTTAACTTGTGAAGAAAGGTGGTTGTTTTAGTATGCCAATCTTTTATGGGTATATAGATGATAAAGATGAGTATCCTCTGTGGCCAAATACAAACAATTTTAATGAATGGAAGTCACTAAATTTTGGCAGAATATCAAACAGCAGCAAACTTGGAATTTGTGTTGGGATTTATGTCCTTGGGGACAGTAAGATGCAACAGTTTTTTTTAGCCACATTCTAAGAACAAATCAATAATCAACTGACAAATGACTATTCAGAATTTTCAAAAAATTTTGTTTAATTTAACTCCCAGGTAATAAAGATCGCAAAGATGTTTATATCTATGTTTTGATTTTTAAAGTATAAATATATTAAAAGAGAGTATCTAAGTGCAAATACCTTTCAATGTTAAAAATATAAAACTGTATCATATTTCATATTAAAATAACCTCCTTATTGGGACATTTCTCTTTCCCTTTCCTGATCCCTACATGAAACAAAAAGAGGTGAACATTGAAAAAATATCTGTATAGTCTACGGAGTTTGATTGGAGAAGATAGAAAGAGCTATGCAAGGGTGGAGGATGAGAATAATCAAATTACATTATATATTTTTTCAAAGAATAGATTTAATTGATAAAAGGAAATATCCAAGTTACTCATAATTTTGATAAAAAATCAGCTATCTGTTACTTTTTTCAATCTAAGGAAACAGATAGGAAGAAGAGTCCAGGAAAACTGCTGAAATAAACTTAAGAAATTATTTTGAAAACTCAGAAATAAAGAAGAAATTCAAGCATATGACTTTCTAAAATTACTGTTCAAGAGGACAACTGGTAACTATTGAAATTTGCAGAAGAATGTGTGTGTATGTGTGTGTGTGTGTGTGTTTGTGTGTGTGTGTTTAATGTTGCCTATTGTATAGAATGTATGACTTATGTAAGTTTAAATGAAAAGATAATCACTCAAATGGGGGCAGTTCATTAATTTAATATATGTTAGTAAATTACATAACAGATGTATAACCATATAGCATATGTACTCTGAATTATTCTTTGAGGCAACTTTGCCACATGGTATCACTGATAAGTTAATTGGGCAAAATACTCTGTTTTTTATTATTTTTTTAATTGGACATTCTCTTTATTTACAATTCAAATGTTATACCCTTTCCACGTTTTCCATCCAGAACACCCAAATTACATCACCGCATCCCCTGCCTCCATGAAGATGCTCTCCTACCTACCCAACCATGTACCCCATCTTCCCTACTTTCCATTGCATTCCCTTACACTGGGGCATAGGGCCTTCATGGGACCAAGGGCCTCTCCTCCCACTGATACCCAACAAATCCATCTGCATATATATATATATATATATATATATATATATATATATATATATATTTGGTTGGTGGTTTAGTCCCTGGGAGTTCTGGGATGTCTGGTTGGTTGATATTGTTGTATTTCTAGGGATGCAAACCTGCTTAGTTTCCGTAGTCCTTTCTCTAACTTCACCATTTGGGACCCTGTTCTCAGTCCAATGGGTGGCTCTGAGCATCTGCCTCGGTATTTGTGAGGGTATAGCAGAGCCTCTCAAGAGAAAGCTATATCAGCTTCCTGTAAGAATGTACCTCTGTCATTCCCAGTAGTGAATGGGTTTGGTAAACGCATGTGGGATGGATCATGATGTGTGGTTCTTTCTGGATAGCCTTTCCTTCAGTCTCTGTTTCACACTTTGTCTCCTTATTTCTGCCTGTTAGTATTTTGTTCCCTATTTTAAGTACGGGAGCATCTATACTTTTCTCTTTCTTCTTCTTGAGCGTTCTGTAGTCTGTAACTTTATCTTGGGTACTCCTAGCTTTTGGGCTAATATCTACTTTTCAGTGAGTACATACCATGTGTATTCCATGATTTTTCCATTGACTAGTATACAGTGTCCTTCTTTGACGTTTTTGATAACTTTTGATTGAAAGTTTATTTTATTAAATATTTAAATGCCTACTCCAGCATGTTTCTTGGAACCATTTGCTTGGTAAATTTTTTTTCCAGCCTCTTACTCTGAAGTAGTTTCTATCTTTGTCACGGAGGTGCATTTCCTGTATGCAGCAAAATGCTGGGTCCTGTTTAAATGTCCAGTAAGTTATTCTATTTCTTTTCATTGGGGAATAGAATCCCTTGATGTTACAAGATACTATGCGTTCCCCAGGCCATGGCTCCCTGCTCCCAAATCCTGTGGAAGAGAGAGTTGAACACACAGAACTGTGGAACATCCTGAGACTGCAGGACAGATGGCAACTTTAGGCTAATGTTGCCCACATCCCTGGTCCAAGAGGAAGCTGCCTAGTGCTTCTGGACACAGGAATATAGGAGCAGTCAGAAGCAGTTACCTGTGGTTTAGTCTGTGCCCCCCAACAAAAAAAAACTGAACTGGTAAAACAGCTCCCTACACCCAAACCACACGGGGGAGAAACGCAGACCCTCAGAAATACAGACACTCCTGAGAAATCAGAGGAGACTACCCTTTGCCCACATTTCCAATCCAAGAGGGAACCACCTAGAGCCATCTGTGTCCCCTGGGCACAATGAACTAGGAGCAGTCAGGGGCAGTACCCTTTTGATTCCTACTGAAAGACAGTCACCAGGAGCACCAACACACCTGAGAGCAGAAAACTCTATTCCCAGAAATGGCAAAAAGAAAATAGAAAAACAGGTGTACAGGAATGATGACACAGAGGCCTACAAGAGGGTCAAACCACTGTCAAAAACAGCAGCAAAAGCTAACAACAGAGACAATGTGGTGGTGACAGGCTATGGCAGGAACCTAAGCAACAGAAAGCAAGACTACTTCGCATCATCAGAGCTCAGGTCACTCACCAAAGAAAATACTGTATATCTAAACACACCAGAAAAGCAATATTTAGAGTTAAAATCACATTATATGCTGATAATGGAGGACTATAAGAAGGACATAAATAACTACCTTAAAGAAATGCAGGACAACACGAGTAAAAAGTTAGAAGCTCTTAAAGAGGAAACACAATAATCCCTTAAAGAATTACAAGAAAACACAACCAAACTGGTGAAGGAATTAAATAAAGCCATGCAGGATTTAAAAGGGAAATAGAAACAATGAAATAGCACCAATGAAATAGAAAACCTATGGAAGAGATCAGGAGTCATAGATGCAAGTATCACCAGCAGAATACAGGAGATAGAAAAGAGAATCACAAGAGCAGATGATACCATAGAAAACATTGACAAATTCATAATAGATAATATAAAATGTAAAAAGCTCCTGGCCCTAAACATCCATAAAGTCCAGGAAAAAATGAAAATATTAAACCCTAAGGATTGTAAGTATAAAAAAACGTGATGACTCCTAACTTAAGGGCCAATAAATGTCTTCAACAAAATTATAGAAGAAAACTTCCCTAAGCTAAAGAAACAGATGTCCATAAACATAGAAGAAGCCTACAGAACTCCAAGTAGATTGGACCAGAAGAGAAATTCCTCCTGTCACATAATAGTCAAAACACCAAATGCCCAAAACAAAGAAAGATTATTAAAAGCAGTATGGGAAAAAGCTCAAGTGACATATAAAGACAGACATATAAGATTTATACCAGATTTCTCACCTTAGACTATGAAAACCAGAAGATCCTGGACAGAAGTCATACAAATCAAAAGAGAACACAAAGGCCAGCACATACTACTATATGCAGCAATACTCTCAATTAACATATATGGAGAAAAATATAATCCACAACAAAACCAAATTTACACACTATCTTTCTACAAATCCAGCCCTACAAGGGATAATAGATGGAGAACTCCAACACAAGGAGGGAAACTACCAAGTAGAAAAAGCAAGGAAGTTATCTCCTTGCAATGAACCTAAAGGAAGAGAGACACACAAATATAATTCCACCTGTAAATATGAAAATAAGAGGAAGCAACAATCACTATTCTTTAATATCTCACAACATCAATGGACTCAAGTCCCCAATAAAAAGACATTGATTAACAGATTGGATATGTAAAGAGGACAAAGCATTTTGCTTCATAAAGGAAATACAACTCAGAGACAAGGACAGACACTACCTCCAAGCAAAAGACTGGAATACAAATTTTGAAGCAAATGGTCTGAAGAAACAAGCTGGAGTAGACATTCTAATATCGAATAAAATTAACATTCAACCAAAAGCCATCAAAATAGATAAGGAAAGACACTTAATATTCATCAAAGGAAAAAATCCACCAAGATAAACCCTCAATCCTAAATATCTAGGCTCTAAATGCAAGGGAACCTACATTTATAAAAGAAACCTTACTAAAGCCCATATAACACATTGCATCTCACAGACTAGTAATAGAAAATTTCAACACCCTATTCTCATCAATGGACAGATCATGGAAACAGAAATTAAACAGAGACATAAAGAAACTAACAGAAGCTATGAACCAAATGGATTTAACAGATATTTATAGAACATTCCATTCTAAAACAAAAGAATAAACCTTCTTCTTCTCAGCACCTCATGGTACCTTCATCAAAACTGACCATATAATGGGTCACAAAACAGGCTTCAGCATATACAGGGAGATAGAAATAATCCCATGCATCCTAACAGATTATCATGGACTAAGGCTGGTCTCCAATAACTACAATAATGACAGAATGCCCCCATATACATGGAAGCTGAACAATGCTCTACTCAGTGATAACCTGGTCAAGGAAGATATAAAGAAATTAAAGACTTCTTAGAATTAAATGAAAAGGAAGGTGCAATATACCCATCTTACGGGACACACTGAAAGCAGTGCTAAGAAGAGATTTCATAGCTCTGAGTGCCTACAAAAAGAAACAGGAGAGAGCATACATCAGCAGCTTCACAGGACACCTAATATCTCTACAACAAAAAGAAACAAATACATCCAAGAGGAGTAGAAGGCAGGAAATAATCAAACTTGAAATCAAACAAGTAGAAACAAAAAGAACTATACAAAGAATCAACAAAACCAGGACCAGGTTTTTGAAGAAAATCAACAAAACAGATAAACCCTTAGCCAGTTTAGCCAAATGGTACAGAGAGTGTATTCAAATTAATAATTTCAGAAATGAAAAGGAGACATAACAACAGAATCTGTGGAAATTAAAATAATCATCAGATGCCACTACAAAAGCCTGTATTCACCAAAACAGGAAAATCTGGAGGAAAAGGACAATTTTCAAAACAAGTAACAGGTACCAAAGTTAAATCAGGGACAAGTAAACCATCTAAACAGTGACATAACTCCTAAAGAAATAGAAGCGGTTACTAAAATCTCCCAACAACAACAACAACAACAACAACAACAACAACAACAACAACAACAACAAAAAGAGTCCAGGACCAGATGGATTTAGTGAAGAATTCTATCACATCTTCATAGAAGACCTTATAACAATACTGTTCAAATTATTCCACAAAATGGAAACAGATGGAGCACTACCAAATTCCTTCTATGAAGCCACAGTTAGTCTTATAACTAAATGACACAAGGACCCAACAAATATAACTTCAGACAAATTTCCACTATGAATATAGATGCAAAAGTCTCAATAAAATTCTTGCATACTGAATTCAAGAACACATCAAAATGATCATCCATCTTGATAAAACAGGCTTCATCCCAGGAATGCAGGGATGGCATAATATACAGAAATCCATCAATCCTATCCACTATATAAACTACATCAAAGATGAAAGCCACATGATCCTTTCATTAGATGCTGAGAAAGCATCTGACAAAATTCAACACTACTTCATGATAAAAGTCCTGTAAAGATCAGGAAATCAAGGCCCACATCTAAACATAGGAAAAGCAATATACTGCAAACAAGTAGCTAACATCAAACTAAGTGGAGAGAAACATAAAGCAATCCCACTAAAATCAGGGACTAGGCAAGGCTGCCCACTCTTTCCCGACTTATTCAATATATTACTCGAAGTCCTTACCAGGTCAAAGTGATATAAATTGGAAAGGAAGACATCAAAATATCACCATTTGCAGAAGATATGATAGTATACTTAAATGACTCCAAAAGTTCCACCAAGAGTTACTAAACCTGATAAACAAGCTGAAACGAAGAGGCTTTGATATAAAATTAACTCAAACAAATCATTAGCCT
This sequence comes from Rattus rattus, assembly GCF_011064425.1. Taxonomy (NCBI): domain Eukaryota; kingdom Metazoa; phylum Chordata; class Mammalia; order Rodentia; family Muridae; genus Rattus; species Rattus rattus. Next base: position 161,448,883 of record NC_046154.1, on the reverse strand, counting down.
TCCTCTACTCAAAGGATAAACAGGGTGAAATGCACTCATTGATAAGTGGCTATTAGCTGAAATGCTTGAATTGCCCTAGATGCACAGAACACATGAAACTCAAGACAGATGATCAAAATATGAATGCTTCACTCCTTCTTTAAAAGGGGAACATGAATACACTTGGCAGGGAATAGAGAGGAAAAGATTAAAACAGACACAGAAGGAACACCCATTCAGAGCCTGCCCCACATGTGGCCCATACATACCCACCCAATTAGACAAGATGGATGAAGCAAAGAAGTGCAGGCCGACTGGAGCCGGATGTAGATCGCTCCTGAGAGACACAGCCAGAATATAGCAAATACAGAGGCGAATGGCAGCAGCAAACTACTGAACTGAGAACAGGACCCCCGTTGAAGGAATCAGAGAAAGGACTGGAAGAGCTTGAAGAGGCTGGAGACGCCATATGAACAACAATGCCAAGCAACCAGAGCTTCCAGGGACTAAGCCACTACCCAAAGACTATACATGGACTGTATAGTCCTCATAGGTAGCAATGAATAGCCTAGAAAGATCACCAGTGGAAGGGGAAGCCCCTGGTCTTGCTAAGACTGAACCCCCAGTGAACGTCATTGTTGGGGGGAGGGCGGTAATGGGGGGAGGATGGAGAGGGGAACACCCACAAGAAAGGGGAGGGGGAGGAGATGGGGGATGTTGGCCCAGAAACTGGGAAAGGGAATAACATTCGAAATGTAAATAAGAAACACTCAAGTTAATAAAAAAAAAAGAAAAAAAAGAAAATGTAAATAAAGCACACTGATTATTAAAAAAGTAACAGAAATAGGAAATGACAACTTTCCCAATAGTTCCAAATAATATAAAATACCTTGGTGTGACTTTAACCAAGCAAGTAAAAGATCTGTATGACATGATGTCTCTGAAGACCGAAATTGTAGAATATCTCAGAAGATGGAAAGATCTCCCACGCTCATGGATTAGCAGGATTGATATCATCAAAATGGCTCTTTTCCCAAAAGCATCTTACAGATTCAATGCATTTCCATCAAAATTCCAACTCAGTTCTTCATAGGGATAGAAAAAGCAAATGGCGAAATCATTTAGAATAACAAAAACAACAACAACCACAACAATAACAGGATAGCGAACACTATATTCAGCAATAAAAGAACTTCTGGTAAAATCACCATCCCTGAACTCAAGCAGTATTAAAGAACAATAGTGATAAAAACTGTGTGGTATTGACACCGAAAAAGGCAGATAGATCAGTGGAATAGAACTGAAGTCTTAGAAATGAACTCACAAAACTATAGTCACTTGATCTTAGTCAACAGAACTAAAACCATCCATTGGGAAAAAGGTAGCATTTTCAACAAATGGTGCTGGTTCATCTGAAGTTTAGCATGTAGAAGAATGCAACTCAACCTATTCTCATCACCCTGTACAAGCTTAAGTACAAGTGGATCAAGGACCTCCACCTCCACATCAAACAAGATACACTCAATCTAATAGAAGAAAAAGTGGGAAGAATTTCGAACACATGCGAACTGGGAAAAAAATTCTTGAACACAACACCAATGGCTTAAGCTTTAAGATCAAGAATTTACTAATGGGACCTCATAAAATTGCAAAGCTTCTGTAAGGCAAAGGACACTGTCATTAGGACAAAACAGCAACCAACAGATTAGGAAAAGATCTTTACCATACCTACATCCAATAGAGGGCTATTATCTAAAATATAAAAAGAACTCAAGAAGTTAAACTCCAGAGTCCAAATAACCCTATTACAAATGGGGTAGAGAACAAAACAAATAATTCTCAGCTGAGGAATATCAAATGCCTGAGAAGCACCTAAAGATATGTTAACTTCCTTAGTCATCTGGGAAATGAAAATCAAAACAACCACCTCGTACATCTCAGAACGGCTAAGATAAAAATCTCTGGTGACAGCAGATGCAGAAGAGGATGTGGAGAAAGAGGAACATTCCTCCATTGTTGGTTTCAATTGTAAACTGTTACAACCAGTCTGGAAATCAATATGGAGGTTTCTCAGAAAACTGAACATTCTACTACATGAGGACTCAGCTCTAACTCTCCTGGACATATACCCAAAAGATTCTCCAATATGCAACGAGACACATGTTATACTATGTTTATACCAGCCTTATTTATAATAGCCAGAAGCTGGAAAGAACCCAGATACCCTTCAACAGAAGAATGGATAGAGAAAATATGGTACATATACATAATGGAGTACTACAAAGCTATCTAAAACAATGACTTCATGAAATTCATAGACAAATGGAATGAACTAGAAAAATATAATCCTGAGTGAGGTAACCATTCACCCAAAACACACATGTTATGCACTCATTGATAAGTGTATATTAATCCAAAAGCTCTAATTACCCAAGATATAATCTACAGACCACATGAAGGTCAACAAGAAGATGACCAAAATGCAGATTCTTCACTCTTTCTTAAAAGGAGATCAAAAATATTTATAGGAGAGCATAGAGAAGCCAAGTTTAAAACAAAGACTAAAGAAACAACCATTCAGAGCCTGCCCCACATGTGGCATATATATATATATATATATATATATATATATATATGATACACACACACACACACACACACACACACACACACACACATATCAAGACTAGGTAAGAGTGAGGAAGCTAAGAATTGCATACTGACAGGAACGGGATATAGTTCCCTCCTGAGGGACACAACCAGAGCATGTTAAATACAGAAGCAATCACTGAACTGAGAATGGAACCCCTCCTTGAGATAATAGAGAAAGGATTGAAAGAGCTGAAGGGGCTTTCAAACCCATAAGAAAAACTATCCCAATAAACCAGAGCTTCTTTGACTAAACCACTACCCAAAGACTATACATGGACTGATCCAGGGCTCCAACTGTATATGTACCAAAGGATATCCTTGTTGGGCACCAGTGGAAGGGGATGCCCTTGGTTCTGCCAAGGTTGGACCCCTAGTGTAGGGGAATGTTGGGGGATGGTGGTAAGGGAGTGAATGGGGGAAACACACTTATTTGGGAGGGGAATGGGATAGTGGGCCTGTGGACAGGAAACTGGGTAAGGGAATAATATTTGAAAGGTAATAAAATAATTATATTCAATTAAGAAAAAAGAAGCAGCACAAAGAACTTGAAAAGTCCGTTCATTCTTTCCCCATTAGGCCACTGGTGAACAGTTTATAGAATTGATAATTGACAAGTGCCTTCAGGCAGAAGTAAAAGCATAACTTATTCCGTGTAGGGTACTGGAGCTTTACTGCAGTACCTCGACAGAAATATAAAGTTTCTTTGGTGCTGATTGAAATTCCATTTCTTCTAATAGTAATACTCTAGTCAGGCAAATATTGACTGGTCAACTTCTCTGTTAGTCGGACCCTCCCAGAGCAAAAACTCACAGGAACATAAGTTTGAGATGACTTGCCTAGGCCCCACCTACTGCCTCCATGAAATCCCCTCATCTATTAATCTACTACTGACATTCTAGCTCCAAGACCCATTTAATAACCTCAATTCTGTCATAGCTTCTGTATATCAGTTGAATGTCATTGGGGGCATAGGCTCATGAATTGTAGGTGTTCACTTGAAATTGCAAGTTAACTTTTTAAAATTTGAATCTGCATGGTATAAAGACTATGCTAGTCCAAAAATGATTTTTTTTGCCATGAGTATACAAGGAACACCTTTTAATCATATAAACGTTCATCATGAAATAAACTTTTTACATATTTTTGTTAAAAAATAGAGATTATGGAAAACTTATTGTTGCTTTCTGTTATTTTTGTTGTTAGAGTGTGGAATTGTTTGCTTTGCTCTTTTATATTGGGCTCATTGCAAGCACCTTCTTGCTTTTTCTAGGGTGTAGTTTTCCTCCTTGTATTGGAGTTTGCAATCTATTATCCTTTGTAAGACTGGATTTGTGGAGAGATATTGTGTGAATTTGGTTTTGTCATGGAATATCTTGGTTCTCCATCTATGTTAATTGAGAGTTTTGCTGGATATAGTAGCCTGGGCTAGCATTTGTGTTCTCTTAGGGTCTGTGTGACATCTGCCCAGGATCTTCTGGCTTTCATAATCTCTGGTGAGAAGTCTGGTGTAATTCTGATAGGTTTGCCTTTATATGTGACTTGACCTTTTCCCTTTACTACTTTTAATAACCTTTTTTTGTTTCATATAGTTGGTGGTTTGATTATTATGTGACAGAAGAAGTTTCTTTTCTGGTCCAGTCTATTTGGAATTCTGTAGGCTTCTTGTATATTCATGGGTATCTTATTTATTTAGATTAGGGAGGTTTTCTTCTATAATTTTGTTGAAGATATTTGCTGGCAATATATATAGGGAATCTTCACTCTCTTTTATACCTTTTATCCTTAGGTTTGGTCTTGTTATTGTGGCCTGGATTTTCTGGATGTTTTGAATTAGGAGCTCTTTGCATTTTGCAATTTCTTTGAATGTTATGTCAATGTCTTTTACAGTATCTTCTGCACCTGAGATTCTCTCTTATTATCTGTTGTATTCTGTTGGTGATGCTTGTATCTATAACTCCTGATCTCTTCCCTAGGTTTTCTATCTTCTTGCTTGTCTCTCTTTGTGATTTCTTTATTGTTTTTATTTCCATTTTTAGATCCTAGATGGTTTTGTTCAAGTCCTTCTTCACCAGTTTTGTTGTGTTTTCCTGTATGTCTTTAAGGGATTTTTGTGTTTCCTCTTTAAGGGCTTCTACTTTTTTCTTACCTGTGTTGTCCTGTATTTTTTAAGGTAGTTATATATGTCCTTCTTAACGTCTTCTATTATCAGCATGAGATGTGATTTGAAGTCCAAATATTGCTTTTCTAATTGTGTTGGTATTTCCAGAACTTGGTGTACTATGATAACTGGTTTCTGATAAAGGCAAATAGTCTTGTTTCTGTTGCTTATATTCTTACATTTCCCTTTCACCATCTGGTTATGTCTAGTGTTACTGACCCTTGCTGTCTCTGATTGCAGCCTGTCCCTCCTGATATCCTTGTTGAGTCAGAACTCTACAGAGCTGTATCTGTGATCCTATGATTCTGGGATCCTGTTATCCTGAGATCCATGTTGTGTCCCATGTTTTGGGATATTTGTATCAACTACATATTCTATTTGTATAAATGACATTTTAATTTTTTGAAAATTATACTTTATCAGAATGTATATCTACATAGAAAGAAAAAGCAAAAATGGAGAATATGTATTTCTTACCATTATTTACCAGAACCTGTTACATATTTGATCATTTTAATGAAATTACACTTAAATTTATTTATTCATATAACATTTAGTTGCTCAGTTACTTTGAACAGATAAATTGGAAAGAGTTCACTTTTTAATTGTTTCTGGATTGACCTCAAAGTCATTAGAGTTCTTAATTCAGTGTAAATATTTCACTTATTTAAAAACATGGAAAGAAATTGGAGCCAGCTGAGTGCAATAAGAGAAGAGGAAGGAAGATGTTCAATGAAAGGTGATCAAACCTCTTTACAAGTCTTAGACCTAAACACTTGTGAAATTTGTGGTTTTGGAAACTATATTCATATGTTAGAGGAGAAAATGAATGATAGATAAACATACATTTAAAATGACCTAGGTTGAATTGCTATTTCTCAATTGAAATACCCTACATCTGCACTTTCCTACCGCCCTGGGAAAGTAACTCTCTCAAAGAATTCCTATCCCCATGAAGTCTGTAATTCCAGGGAGAATTTCCTTATCCTGCCACGTCTCCCAAACCTTCACCAGACTGGTAGATCCCAAACCATATATGTAAGGCTCACATCTCCCACCCATCTTCCCTGTTATCTGAGCCCTCTGGGCCAAGCCAAGCTGCCCAGATAGCCTTCTTTCCCAGGCGGACCTCCATTTTCTCATCATCTCTCCTATACTTTCATCAGATCTGTGATTTCTGAAACAAACACATAAATTACCTACACCCACACCCACATCCACACACATCGTCCCTGCTCTCTAAGCCTTCTAGGCCAAGTCACACTGCCCTAAATGACCTGCTATCCAAGAGAATCTCCATCTGCCTCAAGATCAAATAGTAAGGGATGCAGGGATATTTCAATATATGAAAATTTATCAACATAATTATCCATTTAAACAACATGAAAGAAAAAACCATGTGATCATTCTTTCATCTCATTAGATGCTAAAGAAGCCTTTGAAAAAATCCAACACCTCTTCATGTGAAAAGTATTAGCAAGATCAGGGATACAAGGCCCATATCAAACATAATCAAAGCATTATACAGCAAGCCAATAGCCAACATCAAACTAAACGTAGAGAAATATAAAGCAATTCCATTAAAATAAGGGACAAGACAAAGCTGCCCATTCCTTCACTAACTACTCAATATAGTAGTTGAAATTCTAGCCAGGCCAATAAGACCATTACAGGAGATCAAAGGGATATAAACTAGAATGGATAAAATGGAAAAGGTCAAAGTATCATATTTGCCAATTTTATATATATATATATACATATATATATATATATATATATATATATTCCAAAAAGTTCTACCAAAGAACTCTTACAGCTGCTAATCACCCTCAGCAAAGTGGTTGGATACCAAATTAACTCTCTCCTGAGATGACACAAGGCAGGCCAATTAGAAGAGCATATCCAGAACATATCCTGTAGGCAGGCTTTGGGGATAGCCTCCACTCATGTTTTTCCAACTGCACATAAAAACCAAGCTGTACATCTGTTTCATATGTTTGGGAGGCCCAGGTCCAGACATGTATTTTATTTGATTGGTGGTTCAGTCTCTGAAACCCCTAAGTGTTCAGGATACTTGATTCTGTTGGTCTTTCTGTGGAGTGTATATCCTCTTCACTGCCTGCAATCCTTCTCCAGAATCTTTCATAGGAGTCCCCAACCTCCACCCAGTGTTTTATAAAAGGTTGCACCTACAAGTAAGGCTGCATGTAGGAGTGCTCTCGGTAAGACAGTTTCTGTGTGTGCTGCACCCCATTATGCTTTCCACAAATTGACAAAACACATGAAGAATGGGTCTGGGTATGACAGCATCTGTGTGCTATACCCAAGTATGCTTATTATGAAATTGACTCAATACATGAATTCACAGAGTAATGAGATTATCAGAAATAAATCTGGGTATTGACAAAATGCTAGAGTCAAGTTATCTGTAAGCAGAAGTTCACTCACATAGGCAGAATGCAAAGACTTTATCACCTCTATAAACCACAGGCTTTTAGCTTGAACACTAAAGAAAAAATACATTGGTTAGCTTTAGGAGTAAGGGGCATGTCCATGAGCAAAGATAATAAAATCAGGCTTGGAGGAAAATATCCATCTACCATATAAACAAAGTATTATTAAAACATGTCTATATTCATAGTTCCCATAATTGAATTTATGAGAAAGAATCCAATAGTTGTAACACAGAGACTCATGGAAGAGGCTCAAAATACTTACTATTAGTATTTTATAGGAACAAAACCCTAGCTACCTTTGGTATTTGATTTGCCTTCATTCTAATGATTTTGCATCTTTTAGGAAGAAATGGGATATGAACCATACCTTCCACTTCCCTCTAGCCTGTTCTAGGTAGCAGTTCCTGAAGTTGTTACTTTGCTAAAAGAACTCAATGTTCTTTTATGTATGTACTTTTTTTAAGGCCTGAATATACTTGCAAATAGATTTGAAAAGTATTTGAGAAAGTCTATATATTCTGTTCACCAGACCCCTCTCTGACAATGAAACCCAAACTTCATCAATATTTTGTATAAAATAAGGAATTCATCTGTTTAGTCATCAAAAAAGGAACTATATGTAGCCTACCAATTCCCATTAAATCCTGTAAGTCTTGACCCATATCTTAGATGTTCTAAAAAATTTTAACCAACTACATATTCATAGTTCAAAACCAGCCTCCATCGTTTTGATGATCTCTTAACTGCACTTCTTCCTGCCAAATTTCTCCAGAATCCCTTATCCTATCCCCCCTCCTGCTATTTCTATGAGGGTTCTCCCCCTCACACCCACATACTCCATATCTCCCCACCCTAGCATTCCCCTACCCTGGGACATTGAGCCTTCACAGAACCCAGGGTCTCCCCTCACATTGATATCTGACAAGGCCATCTTCTGCTATATATGTCACTTGAGCCAAGGGTGGTTCCATGTGTACTCTGAATGGTTGTTTTAGTCCCTGGTAGCTCTGGGGGACAGGAGTATACTTGGTTGATACTGATATTCTTCCTATGGGTTGCAAACCCCTTCAGCTCCCTCAGTCCTTTCTCTATCTCTTCCATTGGGAACCCCATTCTTAGTCCAATGGTTGTCTGTGAGCATCAGCCTCTTTATTTGTCAGGCTCTGGCAGAGACTTTCAGGAGACAGCTATATCAGGCTCCTATCAGCAATCACTTCTTGGAATCTGCAAAAGTATCTGGGTTTGGTGACTGTATATGGGATTGATTCCCACATGGGGAAGTCTTTGGATCGTGTTTCCTTCAGTCTCTGCTCCATAATTTCTCTCCATATTTCCTCCTATGAGTATTTTGTTCCCCCTCTGAGAAGGACTGAAGCTTCCACACTATGCTCTTTCTTCTTCTGGAGCTTAATGAGATCTGTGGACTGTATCTTGCGTATCCTGAGTTTTAGGGCTAATATCCACTTATCAGTGAGTGCATACCACGTGTGGTTTTTTTGTGATTGGGTTACTGCCTCGTCACTTGTTCCATCCTTCTCCAGGACAGTCAACAAGGGTGCAGCGGGTACCTGGAATGGGGGACAAGAGATATGAAGAAGGATGCCAAGACAAAAGTCTGATCAAGGTGACAATTTTACTGTTTCCCAAGGTTGAATTTATACCATAACAGGAATAAGAGAGAGAGGGTGGAATTAGGAAACATTTACGCAGGCCAAAGACACAGTATTTGTGTGGTCAGCTGATGCCAACAGGATGTTGGTTTTTCAGAAAAGTTACAGGTTTATCATATCATTGGGCATCCTGACATCAGATGTATTTCTCAGCAATGGCATAACTTTGTCTTATCATTAGTCATCCTGACCAGCAGATTTGTATTAGTCTTCTGCAGCTGGCTGGGGATTTTTCCATGAACCCAGTCCTACTTAACTCTAATCATAATATTAACATCAATAATGGAGGGTTTTAAAGACATCGCTCTTAACAGGTTAGCTCACTCACTCAGGTTCATATTTTCTAGTTCTATCCATTGCCTGAGAAGTTCATGAAGTCATTATTTTTAATAGCTGAGTAGTACTCCATTTTGTAAATGTACCATATTTTCTGTATCCATTCCTCTATTGAAGGACATTTGGATTTTTTCCATCTTCTGGATATTATAAATTTAGCTGCTATGAACATAGTGGAGCTTGTATCCTTGTTATATATTGGAGTAACTTTTGGGACTGTTCCCAGAAGTGTTATAGCTGGCTCCTTAGGTAGTACTATGTCCAATTTTCTGAGGAATCTCCAGACTGGTTTTCAAAGTGGTTGTAATAGCTTGAAATCATTTGAACAATGGAAAAAGTGTTTCTCTTTCTGCGCAGTCTTGCGTGCATCTGCTGTAACCTGAGTTTTTTTTTTATCTTAGCCATTCTGACAGTTTTGATGTAGAATCTCAGGCTTGTTTTGATTTGCATTTCCCTGATGACTAAGAATGCTGAACATTTCTTTAGGTGTTTCACGGCCATTAATTATTTCTCAGTTGATAATTCTTTGCTTAGCTCTGTATCTAATTTTTAATAGAATTATTTGGTTCTTCGTAGGTCTAACTTCTTGAGTTCTTTTTATATATTTGATATTAGCCCTCTATCAGATGTACAATTCATAAAGTTCTTTTCCTAATCTGTTAGTTGCCATTTTGCCCTATTGACAGTGCCATTTTTCATACAGAAGCTTTCCAATATTATCAGGTCCCATTTGTCTATTGTTGATCTGAGAGCATAAGTCATTGCTGTTCTGTTCAGAAAATTTTCCCCTCTGCCCATGTATTCGAGTCTCTTCCCCACCTAAACAGTCCCATAACCACTAAAGAAATATCAGTAAAAGACTTTCAACCAAAAAAAAGAGAGCCCAGGACCAGATGTGTTTTGTGAAGAATTCTACCAAATGTTCAAAGAGGACTACTTAATACTAATATTCATCAAACTATTCCACAAAATAGAAACAAAATGAACACTACTTCATTCTTTAAAACAACAATTAGGCTTATACCTAAATCATACAAAGACCCACTAAAGAAAGAGAACTTCAGACCAATTTCCCATATGAATATCAAAGCAAAATACTTGATAAAATTCTTGCAAACTGAATTCTAGGACATATCAAAATGATCATCCATCATGCTCAAGTAGGCTTTTCCCCAGGAATGCACATATGGTTCAATATATAGAAATCCATCGATATAATCCCATTCTCAAAGAAAAAATATCATTTGATCATCTCACTATATGTGGAGGAAGCAGTTGACAAAATTCAATTCTCCTTTGCCATAAAAGTCTTGGAAAGATCGGGAATTCAAGGCCTATACCAAAATATAGTAAAATTAATAATACAGCAAGCCTGTAGCCAATATCAAACCAAATGGAGAGAAACCTGAAGTAATCACAATAATATCAATGACTAGACATCGCTGCCCACTCTCTCCATACCTATTCAATACAGTACTTTAAATCCTAGCCCAAGAAATTAGACAACGTGATACAAATTAGAAAGGAAGAAGTCAAAATATCACGATTCGCAGATGATGTGATAGTATAATTATATGAATCCCCAAAGTTCCAACAGAAAACTCTGAAACTTGGCAACAACTTCAGCAAAGTGGCTTGCTATAAAATTAATTCAAACAAATCAGTACCTTTTTCTACTCAAGGAATAAACAGGCTGAGAATGTTACTATGGAAATGACATATTTCACAATAGTCACAAATAATATAAAATACCTTGGTGTGACTTTAACGAAGTAAATGAAGGATCTGTATGACAAGAACTTCAAGTCTCTGAAGAAAGTGAAGATCTCAGAACGTGGAAAGATCTCCCATGCTCATGGATTGTTAGGATTAATATAGTAAAAATGACCATTTTGTCAAAAGCAAACTACAGATTCAATGCCATCCCCATCAAAATTCAAACTCAATTCTTCATAGAGTTAGGAAGAGCAATTCTCATATTCATTTGGAATAAGCAAAACTCAGGAGAGCAAAATCTATCCTCAACAATAAAAGACCGTCTGAGGAATCACCATCCCTGACCTCAAGCTGTATTACAGAGAAATATTGATTTAAAAATCTGTATGGTATTGGCACAGAGATAGGCAGGTAGAGCAATGGAATAGAATTGAAGACCCAAAAATTAATGCACATACCTATGGTCACTTTATCTTTGACAAAGAAGCTAAAATAATCCAGTGGGGAAAAGATAGCATTTTTAATAAATGGTGCTGGTTCGACTGGTGGTCAGCATGTAGGAGAATGCAAATCAATCCATTTTTGCTGCCTTGTACAAAGTTGAAATCCAAGTGTTTCAAGGACCTCCACATAAAGCCATATACACTGAAACTAATAGAAGCCTTACATATTTAAAGATTTGAAATGGATTCATAAAACTCTGCATGATATTTAAACTTCCTTACTCCAAATAGGTAATGGTGTATCATTGTTCTACATACATGTATATGAAAAACTTATGCCGAAATACTTCAGCATGACAAGTTTATAGATTTTTGAAAATTAGAAAAATGTTTTCAAAATCAAATATACCTAAGCAAACTTTGTAAGGAGGGGATTGCATGTCAAAAATATTATTCATCATAACCAAGATAGCTTTATCCCTGAAACACAGCAATGATTTAACATACTGAATTAGTGAACTAAATCATTATTTTCAAAACTCAGTTTGTGGGTAGCTTCCCTGTAATTTTTTCAAGACATGAGCAGGCTTTCCAGTCTCTGGTTCTTGCTCTAAAAATATTGTAGGGCACTGGGTGTTTCTATTACAACACAAATTGTAACCCAGTGTACTCTCCCTCCCTCCTTTCCTCTCTCTCTCTCTCTCTCTCTCTCTCTCTCTCTCTTTCTCTCTCTCTCTCTCACACACACACACACATACACATACACAAACACAAACACACACACACACATACACACACATACACACACACACACACAAACCCAAACACACACTGTCCTGCCTCTCTCCTCCACTCTCTCCTCTTTTTTCATCTCTCTCTCCCTTCCTCCCTCCTTCACTCTTTCTCCTTGCCTGCAAATTTATATATGTAAATAAAGATTCTGTTCTATTTTAAAACATGAATCCTTAAGAGAATCAAAGGGGCTTGTTAGAAATCATGTTATCTTGGGAAAGACAGGACCCTCAAAGACATTCCTTAAGGAAACAACAACACTGAAAGTGCAGTATACAGGCACACATATATATTCATAACCATACTCAACCATGCAGACCTTCACATTATTATATGGAAGGCTTTGTAATGCATACCTCCTCTATCTCCTTTCTAATAGGCAATGAATATGCAATGTTTGGATGCTAATCACATATTAAACTTAGTCAATAGAATAACTACTTCTTTCTGTGTACTGTTCATGAACTCATTTACTATACTTTCAGTATTTTTGCAAATATTTATTTTTAATATTTTTAAATTTATTCAATTTATTCAATTTCAATTTCAAATTTATTTCAATAAGTAGCTTCTGTTAGGATATCCTAATGAAGATAATGAGCAATATCCTCTCCATTGTAGCAGAAAAATCAGCTTAAGCTATACATAAGTGGAGTCAGTGGCTTTTAGTGCATATAAATGTAAATAAAATTAAATTTAGCATCTATGCCAAATATACTAAAGTTAAAAAAAGTCTACTGCCTGACAGCAATACATTATCTAAAGGGAAAAACAAAAACAGAGGACTCTAATGGAAATAGCAGCAAACTGATTTTTCTAATATAAATTACATAATCAGTAAGAAAATGTCTTTGAATATTAATTTTGAGAGCTGTAAAAATATTACTTCTAGTTCTTGACAACATGCCTATTAACTACACTTAACTAAATTATCCAGTATATTTTTATTATCAAGGAAAATAATTAAACGTCAAACTTCATGTCCCAGTGGAAAATTACTCATGCTATTTTGTGCTTTTTACATGTTTATATAAAATTGGACTAGATTACATTTTTGTATTAAAATATTGGTTATATGAAATACAAACAAAACTTGTGTTTCAGTATTATTTGCATTCTATATCTTCCCAACAATTAATGATTCCTAAGATTATTTCTGTGATTCACCTCATTATTCAGCTTAGCTTTAGGCCGCACTCGTCAACCCTATCTCTCTCCAGAGACAATTTATCACTTCTTTGCTAAAAGAGTCCCTTGTGTCTGTTTCAAGGAGGAGGTAAAAACATAGAACAGAAAAGCTTCTGGAAAGAATATTTAGGTACACCATTTTCTAACAATGGTGTAAAAAGTAGAATTTAGAATTACAGGTCATCATTCTTTCCTAAGAGTAACTGAAAGACAAAGGGTGAAAATGGTATTTGTCAAATTTCATAATATCCATTGTAAGTACTTTGTTATTTTTTTGGAATTTTTGAAAACATGAGATACCAGGTCCTGGCTGTTACGGTTACAACTAAGAATTTCAGGTGATGTTCTATCTCAACAATTTCTACTTATAGGGCACATAGCTCTCCATCTCCCAGGATGTTGATTTTTGATTCTCATTTATCTTTTATGCTTTTCCTGATTTACCAGTGAAGTTTTACCTACGTAGTAAACCAAATATACAGGTTTATTGCCTCTTAACTGTAAGTATTGCTCAAATACCTTGATAATGTAGCTGCCTTCTTCCCTTTTTTTACTTCATATATTCCCCTTTCTGCTCCTTATCCTCCTCCTCCCCCACCCTTTTTGAGAATCTTAGCTACATTCCAAGATATAATAACTTCTTCTACATTGAATTCCTTTTCTGTTTGTCAATGTTTGGTTTTGACAACTTTTGGATTTACTATTAAATTGTAAGTTGTAGCCAGAGATACTTCTACTCAATATGAATAAAATAAATACACAAATAAAAAACAAGAGTATTTTGTTTTGAGAGTTTTATAAATAGTGTGCACTCTACTGGAGGTGCCCACTGATATTTTTGCTGTTCACTGGAACCAAAGGATTTCACAAGTTTCTTAAATCACAATTTTAATAATGTATTCCCTTGGATAGTTTGGGTTTTAGCAGATTCCACCAAAAACCAAGAACATATCACCTATCAGGATCTAATTCAGAGATATTTGTTGGATTCACCCCATAGCATGTTCCTATTACTGTATATAGTTTAATTACCTCCCCAAATTTCAGTTACACATGGTATGAGTTTGTTATGTATGAGAAGCACAAAATGGAGATATAGGTAATAAGTCTGAACAATGATCCAAAATGAGGTAATATAGACAATTGTTTAAAAATCCACTAAGCATTTAGCTTTGAGCTCTTCAGCTACAACAACTTTGCATTATATAATTTAGTCTCTGTTCTTTGTTCTTTTTCCATTTTCTATTTATTCATTGCCTAAATTCTCTATCTGGTTGCTAAAATCTCATCTATATAGAGGAAAAATATTATTTAATTTAATAAGAAACACTATGAATGTTTTTGAACTTTGAAGATTTCTGAGTTTGTTCCTTTAGGAATATAGAAATGTTGGTTTTGATAACCCTGATCTACTTACCAAAATATTAATTACTCAGAAAGTCAAGAATAGTATAAAACATTTTCCAAAATTGACAAATAAATGTTTATCTCAAATGCATTCCTTTATTGATGTACTTTTGAGAATAAAATTATATGTTTAATATTTAATTATTTAATATATTTTTCAAATATGTTTGCTCATATACCATAGAAAAAGACCTGTCAGAGAATTATCTTCAACTACCAATGTACTAACAATACCTATCAAATGACCACCTTAACACTAATTATCGTAGATCCAAGGCAATCACCAGATATGAAATTGTCTTGTGACAGTTAATGTTCACTTTTATAACAGTATAATGTGATGAATATGTTCATGTATCAGTTTCTACATTGCTTCAAGGTTTGTATGATATGATGAAAGAAACACATATACGAACAAATATAATTCAAACTTATCTGCACTCTCTAATTCATTTCACAATTACAGACCTGGCAAAACACAAGAAGAAATGAAAAATCGAACATCTGTGAGTGAATTTATTCTCCTGGGATTAACAAATGACCCAAAGCTAAACATTTTAATTTTTATATTTTTATTTCTCACTTATATTTTGAGCATTACTGGAAATCTGACCATTATTACACTCACTTTGATAGATTTTCACCTCAAGACACCCATGTACTTCTTCCTTCGAAATTTCTCTTTCCTAGAAATCGCATTTACGACAGTATCCATTCCTCGGTTCCTTGTGAGCATTGTAACAGGGGATATGACCATCTCCTATAACTCTTGTATGGCTCAGGTATTCTTCTTCATACTCCTGGGTTCAACTGAATTTTTCCTTCTGACTGCTATGTCCTATGACAGATATGTGGCTATCTGTAAGCCCTTGCATTATGCCACAATAATGAACAACAGAGTCTGCATTCAGCTCATAGTTAGCTCTTGGCTGGTTGGATTTCTCATCATCTTTCCACCTGTGATCATGGGCCTTCAACTGGATTTCTGTGACTCCAACATCATTGACCATTTCACCTGTGACTCTTCTCCCATGCTGCTCCTCTCTTGCACAGACACAGCCTTTCTGGAACTCTTGGCATTCTTCCTGGCAGTATTCACGCTCATGGTAACCTTCTCATTAGTGATTCTGTCCTACATGTTCATCCTTAGGACAATTCTAAAAATACCCTCTGCTGAACAAAGGAAAAAGGCATTTTCTACCTGTTCCTCACACATGATTGTTGTGTCCATTTCCTATGGAAGCTGTATATTTATGTATGTCAAAACTTCAGCAAAGGAAGGTGTGGCTTTGACTAAGGGTATAGCAGTGCTCAACACCTCTGTTGCCCCGATGCTGAATCCTTTTATTTACTCCCTTAGAAACAAACAAGTAAAAGAATCCTTTAAGACCTTGGTCAAAAAATGCATTTCAAATAACAATTAATGGTAAAGAAATTCACTGTTTCATTTTTTATAAAGTTATATGCCATGTTTATTTGCATTATTTTATTTTCCATCCACTTTTGTATTCAACTTAGCAAAATGTTTTCATATTTTGATTTCAGTTAAAATTTTCTGAGTGTGTCTAATTTGTTGTCACCAAAATCAGAATGACATTTTAAAAGGATAAATTTATTTTCAAATATTTGTCAATTGAGCAACGGACAAACGCTAATAAAAAGCAACATGAAACTCTGAAAAAATATTACCTACTATATAAGTGTATTTAATTGAGATGTTCAGTGATCCAACGTCCCCCATCTCTACTGTGCGGCTATCTTGCTATATTTCCTAAAATCTGTTTATATTGGAGGCCTGTGCAGTGAATCTTATAGGTGTTATGTCTCTCTGTGTTTTCTGTCCTTTATTATCATAACACATGGGATTTAATGGAGTTTAGTGGCAATTTCTAAAAGTTTCTCTCAGAATACCTGTTACTTCCATCAGAGTCTTATACCCTGATCATTAAGCTACTGAATAATTTTGTTGATTTGTTAATGCTTAACTTTGAGCTTACCTAAGGTTTCTTTGGAAAAAGACTCTAGCCATTCAGAGATTCATCTATAGATTTCTCTAACAGTAAAAGAAATATGTGTTCTATGACCCAAGTAGTTCTCAGAATTTCTTTCATATTCATAATAACTTGTTTTCCAAAATTTATATTTAATTTTTTAAATATTGACATTTTATAGACTTTGGAATATATGAGACTAGGAATATTTACTATATAAGCAGACATACACCATGCTAAGAAAGGTTGTTAGGAAAATGTGTGTTTGTGTGTTTGTGTGTATAAAACCAAGTTGCTCAATCTGTATAATATTACACCTATGCATACTTTTCCAAGGTAAACTACAGAAATTTAACCTTAAAGGTTGTGTTAAAAATAAATGAAAATAAGTATAAATCTCACCAGGTGAAAATAAGTATAAATCTCACCTGGAATGATGTATGCAATATCAGTTGATGTAAAAAGGTAAGAGATCCACAACTATTTTTATAGCAAGAATTTAGCTGCTTTTCCTCTTCTGCCTCTTTCTAGACCTTTTTGAAAATTAGATTGTAGAGTTTAGAACATTTGTTCAGAGCCAGGCATACTGGCATTAACTTTTTATTCCAGAAAGCAGAGGCAGGTAGATCTCTGTAAGTTGGATGCAGGTCTGGTCTATCTACACAGTGTGTTCCAGGACAGTCAGAGTTACATAATAGAGCTACTTTATCATACACACACACACACACACAGACACACACACACACCAAACACCACAGTTCTTTCAATTCTATTTTAATGGTTTTGTCAGTTTGATGACTGATGCATTGAATCCCCTATCTAGTATATCTGTTTATACCATGTAAAAATACTTAGTATGATAATGGACAAAGTGGACATCCTGTTCTCCAAGTTAACATTTTCTTCAGCTCCAGTTGAGTTTATTTTCTTTAAGATTCATCTTAATTTAAAAATTAAAAAGACTTGCATCCAGAAAATGAAAAACAGCAATTAGTAGCAAAGATCTAGGAGAAAGGATTTTTATATATTTCATGGAAATGTAAATTAGTTCTGCTACTATTAGCATGAATATGGACATTCAAATTTGAGCTAGCATAGGATTCAGATATAAATGTTTAATTTCTACCCCAGAGCTAACCCTGGGCCACAGCTATTCACAAACAAATCCCACCCAGAGAGAGCTGGTTGCTTAGAAGTGCTGTCATTCCTAAGGTCACAGGTGGGACCACCAATATTGCTAAAATAACTTGCCAAATTTGAAATTTCAAATTTCAGTCCTATGCTGTTTTTATGAGCATAGGTGTAATTACTTTAATTCATTATTTTTACTGTATTAAGAATTTAACCCATGACCTCATACATTCTAGGCAAACACTGTATGTCAGAACTTTGACCTAGCATGTACAACTTCTGGCTACTAACATACACACACACACACACACACACACACACACACACACACACACACACACACACACACACACACACGCATTTACCTTACATGACGCACGCAAGCACGCACACACACGCACACGCACATGCACACGCTCTTGTAAACACACAGGTGCACACACAAATAGCATAGAAGAATTTTATCATCCTGAGTGAGGTAACCCAATCACAGAAAAATATACATGGTATGCACTCACTGAGAAGTGCATATTAGCTCAAAAACTTGTATTACCCAAGATACAATTCACAGAACATATGAAGTTCAAGAAGATGGATGATCAAAGCGTGGATGCCTCACTGCTTCTTAAATGGGGGAACAAAGTATTCATAGGAGGGGATATGGAGGCAAAGTTTAGAGAAGAGACTAAAGGAATGGCCATTCAGAGCCTGCCCCACATGGGTATACACCCCATATACATACATACATATATATATGTATATACATATATGTATATATATATATATATGTGTTTATATTTATATTTATATCCACCAAAACTGGATAAGATTAATGAAGCTAAGAAGTGCATGCTGACAGGAGTCAAATATAGATATCTCCTGAGGGGGAGAGGCACAGGCAGAGTATGTCAAATACAGAGGAGAATGTTAGTAGCACACCATTGGACTAAGAATGGGATCCCTGTTGGAGGAAATAGAGAAAGAATTGAAAGAGTAGAAGGTGGCTTACAACTCTGTAAGAACAACAACAACAACACCCAATCAGAGCTTCCAGGGACTAAACCGCTACTCAAAGACTATACATGGACTGATCCATGGCTCCAGCAGCATATGTAGCAGAGGATGGCCTTGAGGGGCACTTGTGGAAGGAAAGCCCTTGATCCTGCCAAGGCTGGACCACCAGTGTAGGGAATTGTTGGGGGTAGTAATGGGGGTTGGATGAGGAGGGATGCACCCTTATAGAAGAAGGGGAAGGGGAGGGAATAGGGGGCTTATGGATGGGAAACTGGGAAAGGGAATAACATTTGAAATATAAATATAAAATATTCAATAAAAGAAAACAATAAGAATATTATGTAACTTGGAACAAATCAATAGACAAATATAAATATATAATAAATAGATAGATGATATATAGATGTTAGATAAAATTGATTGAAAATCATCATGCTTAAACAAATTATGATAGACTCGGAAAGACAAATATAATGTGGTTTTGCTCATATGGTAAGTGTATATTTAAATATATGTTTGTACCATTAAAGTGGAAATGGGTGACTATGGAGAGAACTGGGGCTAACAGGAAGAAAAGGAACAAAGTAATGATACAGAGGTTGACTTTGAACAAAATACTTGGTACAAACATTCCTGATGAAACCCATTATTTTATATATATGTTATAAAAACTCATATGGATTTGTTTAACTTTAATGAAAATGTTTAAAAGTAAATAAATGAAGCACTTTCATATGAAAACACACACACACACACACACACACACACACACACACACACACACACACTCTTTGACTGTTAATTTGTTTGGTTGTTAGCTAGAGAAAAGCTCCACTGGTCTTTCTGGTGGTTCTTGAAATTTATATTGGCCACCTGAGTTGGAAGCATGAACCAGCCTGCTTCCATATTATATGTCATAAGAATTAGAACTTTTTGTTGAGATATTTAGACCTTTGAAGGTGAAATTTTATATTCAGATGTGACTGAATATTTTGAATAATTACAATAGTATTCTGAAATGTAATACATTTATCTGGACTGCAGCAAGATTAATAACTTATCTACACATTGGAGGGGGCATTTCTGGGAGATCTGCGATTTGAGCTAGTATAGAATTCAGATATACAATCCCTGGGTACTCACCTGAAAGAATCCAAATTAGCATACAACAGAGATCCCAGCATATCTGTGGAGTACTGACATTTGCAAGGTGACAGATACAGCATAGATGTTCTTCAACAGATAAATAAAGGAAAATGTGTCATACATACATGATGGAGTATTATTTAGTCAGAAATAATTATTAAAATATTTTATGAAAAATTGGTAGAACAAGATGTACTCAAATTAAGTGAAATGAGCTAGGGGTTCAGAAAGACAGGAACCCCATGTTTTCTGTCATACACAGATTTTAGTTTTGTTTAGGAAGGAGAATCAAGATGGAGATGGAGAAGAATGATCCAGATCCGAGTGGTCTTAAATTGCCAAGGTAGTTGGGATTTTTTTTGTAGGAATATTTATCTTATCTACGTGGGAGGTTTATATCCTTATGAAGTGGTTGTGAGTTTATAGTGTGGATATATCATGGATCAGGTATTTAACATACAAATCTGATTGTTGGGTTGCGATTTGTTGAGTCTTGGTTTTAACAGGTTGTTGGGAATATATACATAAATATTAGAGGGCGATGTAGGAAATGTAAACAGAGCAGCAGTGGAGTTATAAGAGGGTAGCTGCCGCTGGGACCATGGGGTGGATGCTAGAAATGTGAGCGGAGTCCACAGTAAGAAAGCCATGAGATAGACAGTCTCTGTATAAAACTGTCATGGTAGCCACCAACCTGCCTTGGAAACTAGAAGGGCAGTGAGATTGCTGCCTGGGTCAGAGAGTACTTGGGAGCAATGTGGAGCCACTGAGATAAATTAGAGCTAGTTGCAATGGCCCACTGAAGTCTGAACTATCGAGAGTGAGACAACCAGGCTATGAATGGGAAACATTCTGCACTTTTTTGTTATTATCACAATATCCTTTATTACAGATAACCAGCAAAATAAGTGGGGGCTATGCCTGAAAAAAATGAAGCTGAGTATCTTTGAAGTTTCATCTACACTGGTATTTAATTTTCTAAATTAAGAACTCTCACTTTGTTTTATTATGCCATGGATACATTTTGTCAAAATTTCCCTCAGAGTTTCTGCCTAGATAGTCCTTAATTTTTCACATAGATCATATATATATATATATATATATATATATATATATATATATATATATATATGAATGACACCAACTTCATGAGAGACTATTTTTTCATCACTAAGATAAAAGAAAGATCTTTAAAACCCCAAAATTAATAATTTCTATATGGTTTCAAAAAAAGTATGACAAATAACTTTAAAAGTTAGAATAAAATATGTTTTAATTTATAAAATACAGGTTGATTATTTGTAGCCCTAACAACTTTGGCTACAAGCTTGCAAGTCGAACAGATAACTAGTTTACCATTTTTTCTTTATAATAATATTCAGATTTGACATTTTCTAATTTTTTATTCTATTTGGAAATTAAGACACATTTGCACAATCTCCCTCTTCTTGTTGAACACATCTACTAAAATAGTGTAGCCAGCGTAAAAACGCTATCCATGTATTTGAAATGCTGTTAGTAGCTGCCATTTATTTTATTTTCAGATGTATCTGAAACCAGAGCCAAGCCCTGACAACTACAGCATAGATTACAGAATTTATTTTCTGGACTTACAGATGACTGAGAGTGATGAACGTTGAGATTCTCCTTTTTTCTTGTCATATACCTTCTGAATATAAATGGTAACATGACCATTATTAAATAGACATCATCAAACATTCATGAAAAACTCCCATGTATTTCATCTTGGGAATTTCTCTTTTTTAGAAGTCTAATTTCTAAATCCTGAATTCTATGATTTCTGATCTACACGCAGACAGAGAATACAATTATTTGCTATACTTGCATGTCACTTTTTTTGTTAATTTCTCACTATAAGAATGACATATATTTTTCAACTGACTATAATGTCCTAGGATTACTATATGGCCATCTGCAAATCTCAGTGCTACACATATATCATAGCAATGATGTGTACAATCATCTTACAATTGCCTCCTGGTCATCTGTACTTTGTCATTGATATTCCTTCACTGATCATCTACCTCCAGCTCAATGTTCTGTTACTGAAACATCACTTTTCACTTGACCCATGACTCTTCTTCCATGTTGTAGATTCTTTGCACAGTTACGAAGACTCTAGTGCTGATGGCACGTTCCTTAGAAATATTTACTCTCATAATAATGTTGGCCTCTATAATTCTCCCATTCCTACTCATCCTTAAAACAATTCTGAAGATGCCCTGTGCAGAGCAACAAAAAAGACCTTTTTCCAATTTGACTTTCATATGATTGTGATTTTCTGTTTTACAAAGGCTGTATTTTCATATATGTGAAAACATCTGTGAAATGTTGATCTGCTGCTCCCATGCCAAGTCCCTTCAGTTATTTCTTGAGGAACCAGCATGTCCATCAGACACTTAACAACTTCATTAAACTGTGGTCATCTCCCACACACTAATTATTCTAAAATATGTGATTGAAATCACAGATGTGGAGACACTGCCAGAACACAAAGGGACTGGATCAACAGTTCTCTGCACCCAAATCCCGTGGGAGGGAGAGCTAAACCTTCAGAGAGGCAGACACATCTGGGAAGCCAGAAGAGACTACATTCTGCCCACATTTCTGACTCCAGAGGAAAACACCAAATGCCATCTGGGACCCTGGTGCACGGGGGCTCCCAGAAAAGGCGGCACAGGTCCTCCTGGTTGCTGCCCTCACAGAGAGCTCATAAGCAATACCCCACAAGCAAACTTGATCCTCGGGACCACAGGTAAGACCAACGTTTCTGCTCCAAGTGACTTGCCTGATGAAATCAGGACACAGGCCCACGGGAACAGCTGAAAAACTGGAAAAACTACACACCTGAAAGCTGAACACTCTGTTCCCATAACTGGCTGAAAGAAAACAGGAAAACAGGTCTACAGCACTCCTGAAACACAGGCCTATAGGACAGTCTAGCCACTGTCAGAAATAGAAGAACAAAGTAACACCAGAGATAATCTGATGGCGAGAGGCAAGCACACGAATCCATGCAACAGAAACCAAGACTACGTGGCATCATCAGAACCCAATTCTCCCATCAAAGTAAGCACTGAATATCCAAACACACCAGAAAAGCAAGATCTAGGTTTAAAATCATATTTGATCATGATGCTGGAGGACTTCAAGTAAGACATGAAGAACTCCCTTAGAGAAACAGAGGAAAACATAAATAAACAAGTAGAAGCCTATAGAGAGGAGACACAAAAATCCCTAAAAGAATTCCAGGAAAACACAATCAAACAGGTGAAGGAATTAAAAATGGAAAGAGAAGAAATGAAGAAAGAACACAGGGAAACAACCCCGGATATAGAAAACCAAAGGAAGAGACAAGGAGCCGTAGATACACGCATCAACAACAGAATAAAAGATATAGAAGACAGAAACTCAGGAGCAGAAGATTCCATAGAAATCATCGACACAACTGTCAAAAATAATGGAAAATGGAAAAAGGTACTGGACCAAAACATACAGGAAATCCAGGACTCAATGAGAAGATCAAACCTAAGGATAATAGGTATAGAAGAGAGTGAAGACTCCCAGCTCAAAGGACCAGTAAATATCTTCAACAAAATCATAGAAGAAAACTTCCCTAACCTAAAGTAAGAGATGCCCATAAACATACAAGAAGCGTACAGAACTCAAAATAGATTGGGCCAGAAAAGGAACTCCTCCTGTCCCATAATAGTCAAAACACCAAATGCACAAAATAAAGAAAGAGTATTAAAAGCAGTAAGGGGAAAAGGTCAAGTAACATATAAAGGCAGACATATCAGAATCACACCAGATTTATCGCCAGAGACTATGAAAGCCAGAAGATCCTGGACAGATGTCATACAGACCCTAAGAGAACACAAATGCCATTCTAGGTTACTGTATCCTGTAAAACTCTCAATTAACATAGATGGAGAAACCAAGATATTCCAGGACAAAACCAAATTTACACAATATCTTTCTACAAATCCAGTGCTATAAAGGATAATAAATGGTAAAGCCCAAAGTAAGGAGGCAAGCTTCACCCTAGAGAAATTAAGAAACTAATCATCTTGACAACAAAACAAAGAGAAGAAAAACACACAAACATAACCTCACATCCAAATATGAATATAGCAGGAAGAAATAATCACTATTCCATAATATCTCTCAACATCAATGGACTCAACTCCCCAATAAAAAGACATAGATTAACACACTGGATACACAATGAGGACCCTGTATTCTGCTGCCTAAAGGAAACACACCTCATAGACAAAGACAGACACTACCTCAGAGTGAAAGGCTGGAAAACAACTTTCCAAGCTAATGGTATGAAGAAGCAAGCTGGAGTAGACATCTTAATATCAAATAAAATCGATTTTCAACTAAAAGTCATTTAAAAAGATAAGGAAGGACACTTCATATTCATCAGGGAAAAAATCCACCAAGATGAACACTGAATCCTAAATATCTATTCTCCAAATACAAGGGCACCTACATACATAAAAGAAACCTTACTAAAGCTTACTAAAGCTAAAAACACAAATTGTACCTCTCACAATAATAGTAGGAGATTTCAACACACCACTCTCATCAATGGACAGGTCATGGAAACAGAAAGTAAACAGAGATGTAGACAGATTAAGAGAAGTCATGAACCAAATGGACTTAACAGATATTTATAGAACATTCTATCCTAAAGCAAAAGGATATACATTCTTCTCAGCACCTCATGTTACTTTCTCCAAAATTGACCATATAATTGGTCAAAAAAACAGTCCTCAACTGATACAGAAAGATAGAAATAATTCCATGCATTCTACCAGACCACCACGGGCTAAAGCTGGTCTTCAATAAAAATAAGGGAAGAACAACCACATATACATGGAAGTTGAACAATGCTCTACTCAACGATAACCTGGTCGAGGAAGAAATAAAGAAAGAAATTAAAGACTTCTTAGAATTTAATGAAAATGAAGGTACAACATACCCTAACTTATAGGACACAATGAAAGCTGTGCTAAGAGGAAATCTCATAGCTCTGAGTACCTTCAGAAAGAAACAGGAGAGAGCATATGTCACCAGATGTACAGCACACCTAAAAGCTCTAGAACAAAAAGAAGCAAATACACCCAGGAGGAGTAGACGGCAGGAAATAATCAATACCAGAGCTGAAATCAACCGAGTAGAAACAAAAGGGACCATACAAAGAATCAACATAACAAAAAGTTGGTTCTTTGAGAAAGTCAACAAGATAGATAAACCCTTAGCCAGACTAACCAGAGGACAAAGAGAGTGTGTGCAAATTAACAAATCAGAAATGAAAATGGAGAAATAACTACAGAATCAGAGGAAATTCAAAACATCATCAGATCCTACTACAAAAGCCTATATTCAACAAAACTTGAAAATCTGCAGGAAATGGACAATTTCCTAGACAGATACCAGGTACCGAAGTTAAATCAGGAACAGATAAACCATATAATCAACCCCATAACTCCTAATGAAATAGAAGCAGCCAATAAAGGTCTCCCAACCAAAAAGAGCCCAGGTCCAGAAGGGTGTAGTGCAGAATTCTATCAGATCTTCATATAAGACCTAATAAAAATATTATCCAAACTATTCCACAAAATTGCAACAGATGGAGCACGACCGAATTCCTTCTATTAAGCCACAATTACTCTTATACCTAAACCACACAAAGACCCAACAAAGAAAGAGAACTTCAGACCGATTTTGCTTATAAATATTGACGCAAATATACTCAGTAAAATTCTGGCATACTGAATCCAAGAGCACATCAAAACAATCATCCACCATGATCAAGTAGGCTTCATCCCAGGCATGCTGGCATTGTTTAATATATGGAAAACCATAAACATGATCCATTATATAAACAAACTGAAAGAACAAAACCACTTCATTAGATGCTGAGAAAACATTTGACAAAACTCAACACCCCTTCATGATAAAAGTCCTGAAAAGTATAGGAATCAAGGCCCATACCTAAACATAGTAAGAGCCATATACAGCAAACCAGTCGATAACATTAAACTAAATGGAGAGAAAGTTGAACCAATCCCACTAAAATCAGGGACTAGACAAGGCTGCCGACTCTCTCAGTACTTATTCAATATAGTTCTTTTAATTTTAGCCAGAGCAATTAGACAACAAACGGAGATAAAGGGGATACAGATCGGAAAAGAAGAAGTCAAAATATCACTATTTGCAGATGATATGATAGCATATTTAAGTGATCCCAAAAGTTACACCAGAGAACGACTGAAGCTAATAAACAACTTCAGTAAAGTGGCTAGGTATAATATTAACTCAAATAAATCAGTAGCCTTCCTCTACACAAAAGAGAAACAAGCAGAGAAAGAAATTAGGGAAACGACACCCTTCATAGTAGTCCCAAATAATATAAAGTACCTCGGTGTGACTTCAATGAAGCATGTAAACGATCTGTACAATAAGAACGTCAATCCTCTGAATAAATAAATTGAAGAAGACCTCAGAAGATAGAAAGATCTCCCATTCTCATGGATTGCCAAGATTAATATAGTAAAAATGGCCATTTTACTAAAAGCGATCTACAGATTCAATGCAATCCCCATCAAAATAACAATCCAATTCTAAAAAGAGTTAGACAGAACGATTTGCAAATTCTTCTGGAATAACAAAAAACCCAGGATAGCTAAAATTATCGTCAACTGTAAAAGGACATCTGGGGGAATCACTATCCCTGAACTCAAGCAGTATTACAGAGCAATAGTGATAAAAACTGCATGGTACTGGTACAGAGACAGACAGATAGACCAATGGAATAGAATTGAAGACCCAGAAATGAACCCACACACCTATGGTCACTTGATTTTTGACAAAGGAGCCAAAACCATCCAATGGAAAAAAGATAGCATTTTCAGCAAATGGTGCTGGTTATACTGGAGGTCAACATGTAGAAGGATGCAGATCAATCCATGCTTATCACCTTTTACAAAGCTTAAGTCCAAGTGGATCAAGGACCTCCACATCAAACCAGATATACTCAAACTAATAGAAGAAATAAGTGGAAAGCATCTCGAACACATGGGCACTGGAGAAAATTTCCTGAACAAACCACCAATGGCTTATGCTCTAAGATCAAGAATCGACAAATGGGATATCATAAAACCGCAAAGATTCTGTAAGGCAAAGGACACTGTGGTTAGGACAAAATGGCAACCAACAGATTGGGAAAAGATCTTTACCAATCCTACAACAGATGGAGGGATTATATCCAAAATATAGAAAGAACTGAAGAAGTTAGACTGCAGGGAGACAAAAAAATCCTATTAAAAATTGAGGTTCAGTGCTAAACAAAGAATTCACAGCTGAGGAATGCCAAATAGCTGAGAAACACCTAAAGAAATGTCCAATATCGTTAGTCATAAGGGAAATGCAAATCAAAACAACCCTGAAATTTCACCTCACACCAGTGAGAATGGCTAAGATCAAAAACTTAGGTGACAGCAAATGCTGGCGAGAATGTGGAGAAAGAGGAACACTCCTCCATTGTTGGTGGGATTGCAGACTGGTACAACCATTCTGGAAATCAGTCTGGAGGTTCCTCAGAAAATTGGACATTGAACTACCTGAGGACCCAGCTATACCTCTTGGGCATATACCCAAAAGATGCCCCAACATATAAAAAAGACACATGCTCCACTATGTTCATAATAGCCTTATTAATAATAGGCAGAAGCTGGAAAGAACCCGATGCCCATCAACAGAGGAATGGATACAGAAAATATTGTACATCTACACAATGGAATATTACTCAGCTATCAAAAACAATGACTTTATGAAATTCATAGGCAAATGGAGGGAACTGGGAAATATCATCCTGAGTGAGGTAACCCAATCACAGGAAAACACACATATTAAGCACTCATTCATAAGTGGCTATTAGCCCAAATGCTTGAATTACCCTAGATGCACAGAACACATGAAATTCAAGAAGGATGACCAAAATGTGAATGCTTCATTCCTTCTTTAAAAGGGGAACAAGAATATCCTTGGCAGGGAATAGGGAGGCAAAGATTAAAACAGAGGCAGAAGGAACATCCATTCAGAGCCTGCCCCACATGTGGCCCATACAAATACAGCCACCCAATTAGACAAGATGGATGAAACAAAGAAATTCAGGCCAACAGGAACCGGATGTAGACCTCTCCTGAGAGACACAGCCAGAATACAGCAAATACATAGGCGAATGCCTGCAGCACAACACTGAACTGAGAACGGGACCCCTGTTGAAGGAATCAGAGAAAGGACTGGAAGAGGTTGAAGGGGTTAGAGAACCCATGTGAACAATAATGCCAACCAACCAGAGCTTCCAGGGACTAAGCCACTACCCAAAGACTATACATGGACTGACCCTGGACTATAACTGTATAGGTAGCAATGAATAGCCTAGTAAGAGCACCAGTGGAAGGGGAAGCCCTTGGTCCTGCCAAG
Source organism: Rattus rattus (assembly GCF_011064425.1). Lineage (NCBI taxonomy): Eukaryota > Metazoa > Chordata > Mammalia > Rodentia > Muridae > Rattus > Rattus rattus. The sequence continues at coordinate 161,420,284 of NC_046154.1, read as the reverse complement.
ACTGAACCCCCAGTAAACGTGATTGTTGAGGGGAGGGCGGTAATGGGAGGAGGATGGAGAGGGGAACACCCATATAGAAGGGGAGGGGGAGAGGTTAGGGGGGATGTTGGCCTAGAAACCGGGAAAGGGAGTGACATTCGAAATGTAAATAAGAAATACTCAAGTTAATAAAGAAAAAAAAGGAAATAGAAAAAGAAATCACAGATGTGTCATAAATAGGAATCCATTCTAGATAGTTAGGAATTTACACAAATGAGTAAAGAATACCATGATTCATAAACTTGTAGAGCCTTTTTTCCTAGGGATAATGTAACAGCCATAATAGAAAAAATAACCTAAGATGTTGGTAAGTGGTAAATGCTATATAAGAAAAATTACAATACATGGAAAGATTGATGAGTACAATTCAAATTGAGAATTCTGTTCTAACATTTCATGTGCATTTCAAAGCTCCTTTATGGTTTATTTTTGTACATCCAAATGCATGTTACAACCTTCTTGATTTTTCTTAAGATCTGAAGTCTCATTCTATATTCTCATCTCTTTCTCACATGTCAAGCATTTTGTGATTCTTAATCTTTGTATAAAATAAACTGTAGCCTCCTCCCTAGGGTAGGATGGTTCACTACTTGATAGGATCTGAAAGCAAGGATAACAGCAGGGGAGTTCCAGGTTCCTTTTAATGCTTCCCTTACTCTCCAGGGCTCTGAGAACAGCCCATGGGATGGATGTTACCTATTCCACAGTGCCCATTTGGACAGTGTCTATAAGGGAACATCTGCTTAGCGCAGAGATCACACAGATCAGGGTGACTGGCACATTCATAAGGGTCAATTTTATGTGAACACAGCTAAGCGAGTTCATTGTATCTTGACAGACTTATGCTCTACATCAGCCTGAATGTTAATACAGGGATAGGGTAATAGAATAGCCAAGTTTTAATGCCCTACTCTGTCGATCTGGAAGATCTTAATATTGGAGAAAAAAAGTTTTCTAATTTCTTTTTGGCTTGGGGGTGGGGATTGTTCATTTAGGTTTTAAGTTTTGTCTTATTATTTTACTAATTTTAGTATAACTGTCATTTCATGTTTTCAATGATTTTAGGATTTAAAAAATTCCTTCTCTTACCTTTTTCCATATATTTTTTACAAATACTTATATCCTACCAGATTTTTTTCTCTCCTTGTATTCTTCTTTTTCTCCTAGCCCCTTTTTAAATTTCATTCATTTATTGTAATTTCTTTTACTTCAAATTACTTTTAGTGTAATAGCTGATTTTTCATTGCTTTTTCCTCTTCTCATAAAGCTTTAGATGAGATAGTTGGTAACTTTAAAAAATATTGAATGCATTTCTATATATGGTTTGATATGAAGTCTGAGAAGTCTGAATATTACTTCAGAATGAGCTCTCAAAAGAAAACTAATTTTCCTCCAAGTAAAACCAAAGTAAATATCTATTCTAATAGTCACATAAATCACAAAAGAGAAATGTAAGAGTCTTGAAAATGTAAAATTAACAAAGAGAAAGAGACCATAGATTTGAAATAAAAGGAAGAAGGTACAAGGGAAATATTGGAGGAAAGAAGGGGAAGGAAGAATTATGCATTTATACTATAGTCTCAAAAATAACACAAATTTTTAAACAGAGCTAAAGAGAACCCAAATGAGTCAATTCTTTTCATAACCTAATGTCAGATGTCTCATAATGCTCTATGTTTTTATCATTTTGTCACTAATTCTACCCTACTTTCAAAATAATAATCTACTATTTTTTCCCTTTTGTTTAGTCTGGAAAACCAGATTATGGGGTTATACTGCCCACATTGGGTGTAGGTAATCTTTCCTCAGTTAAATTTCTATGGAAATATACTCGAATATACTTATATGGTTTTTTTTTTTTGAGTATTTACACATCCAGGATTACTGACAATAAAGATTAACCTTCTCTACATCCTCACAAACTATGAGCTAACCATTGATGTTTCAGTGATCATCCAACCAACCTTTGCAAGTCACAGCTGACTCTGAGATAAACCATCAAAGTTCATCACAAAAGATGGCATTCTCCACTGATTCTCAGGCCACATATTTTTTCTTTTCTTTTTCCTTTTATATTTACATTTCAATTTTTTTCCTTTTCTTAATTAAAAATGGATTTTTTCACACAGCATATTCTGATTAGTTTCTCCTCCCCCAACGTCTCCCAAATTGTCCACATTTTCCAACCCACCCCAATCCACATTCTTTCTTTCTGTATTTCATGACCCCTCCCTCAGAAATCAGGAAACCAAGTGGAAAGGGGGAGAAAAAATTCTAGAAGACAAAGGGGATGGAGGATGCTAGAATATGTCCCACTAAATCAACTAAGGTGGGTTCACAAGGCCTCACGAAGACTGAAGTTGCAAACGTAGGGTCTGCATGAATATTCACTGGCTTCATGGCATATTAGTTTGATGTTTGGTGGAACTCCTAACAGTGGAATCCTATGTATCTCTGACATTTCTGACTCTTTTGCTTGCTCTTGCTACTCTTTTCCTCCTATTGATGCTTTTCTCAGCTTTGATATAAGGCTTTTTGCCTGGTCTTATTTTATAAGTTTTTTTCCTGTTTGGCTAGCATCTCTTGAACATCTGTTCTTTTCTGAAGATGAAACCAAAATGGAATAGATCTACCAACAGAAGGAAAGTGGAGAAGAGCTGGGAAGTGTAGGAGGGACAACTGGTCATGATGAACTGTCTAAAAGAGGAATCTATTTTCAAAATAAATTAACAGGCATCTTGTTGCTGTAAAATAATAAAAAGCAAACTGTCTTTTACCTCCACTAGATCTGGCACTGCAGTGCCCCAAGGTATCTGGTAGATATCTTCATCTCAGTCAGCAAAGCATCTCCCCTGCTCTGCTCCATCCCATATCACACTGATGAAGGCTTTTCTCTGTGCCTGGAAGCAATCTCTTTTCCCATCTAGTTCCCATGGAAGGCTTCACCATGCCAGAAATATACATCCTAACTCTGTGGTGGCCCACTATCTCTGCAGCCACACACTCTCCCAAACTCAAATTGACACAAGAAAGAATACATAACACAATAACCTCTAATCCAATTGATAAGACATAATTTCCCACGTAAATATACAAAGCCATCCATACCTTACATCCATACCTTAAGAATATTCATACCTTAAGAATGTAAATACACAGAATGGAATCTTTACGTCAGCCTCCATGTTCCCTCAATGGCTTCCTCTCTAGTCTCCTCCTCTTCCCTCAAACTTTTCTCTCACTCATCCTACCTTCTCATCCAATAGCAGGCCTCAATCTATCTTGTAACTGCTTTCACCTGTGTAGTATCATCACCCTACATTTCACCCTTTCTGTCTAATTAAAGAAAATATTTTTTCTCAGATATAAGCTGAGCACAACTATTATTATTTTGAAATTAAAACCACAAATATTCCTAACACTCAGTCCAACATTTTATCACTTAAACAGAATATTTGATTATCCATTCCAGCTGAAGAAAGCCTTAAAATCTGTTCTACCCTGGCTTACTTCTATACTATCTGATAATTATCTAATAAAATATGTATTTTCAAAGTTTAACAGTCTGATAGGCTATGAGACTATAATCAGTCTTCAACCCTGTCAGAATTCTGAAAATTACCAAAATATCTATAAACATAGTAAGACTAAAACAGCTTCCAGAACTGAGTAGTTGTAGAGACAAATATCCACTAGCACAGTCCTCTGTTAGCAAAATGTGAGCACAAGTCTTCAGCCTTCTTGCCTAAAATCAACTGACAGATTCTTGAAATGCAGAAACCTTGAAGGGCTGATAGTTTTGGCTCAGTAGAGATTATCAGTCAACAACTATTCTGCATAAGGTTTCCCTTTTGGACACTATTAGTCTGCAGATGAAACAGGAAGTTCCTGTCAAATGGCTGTCTAGCCACAAAGTATTGCCTCATCTGGAGGTAGAGATGCTCAATTTCTTTATTAAATCCACTAAAGAGGAACTATTAGGAGCAGATATGTCTCAACAAATGATCAATAACTTTAAATATCATATTTTGTGGATTTCTGACATTTTTGAAAACCATCTATTCATGTATGATAATCTGGACTGTTGTCTTTTAATTATCTTACAATCTTGAAAATATTCTAACAAACTTACAGCAATGAATTTGCTTTTTGGCCCTTAAGACATGTGTGTAATCAACTCAGAAGTTTGTAATGGCATCAATAAAAAGACTGGCTCTAAACCTTGTACCTTTAAACTTTTTAAAGGTACCTATCTTATACCTGCCTTCATCTGTGTAATGACATCATCCTACAGCATAAAATAATAAAATAATGTAAATAAAATTGTTCAGAATAGGATAAGGCAAACATAAATGGGAGAGAGAGAGAGAGAGAGAGAGAGAGAGAGAGAGAGAGAGAGAGGAGAGAGAAAAAAAATTGCTCAGGAAAAGTGCTATTAGGAAAAAAACTCCAAAGGTGACATCGAGTTTGTTTTGTGTCAGACACTCTCTGCTGGGCATGGAGCTGGCCCTTATATGTTATGTGTACAACTAACGAGTGTCCATTGAAGAAAATTATTTTTCCATTGCAGTAGTTATCAATTAGAGATTATTTCTTGGTCAGGAAAAGAGCTTATTTCTGCTTCTCACGACACCTCTAGTATCTCACATGGTAAAGATCATTGCATAGTTCCAAGTCTCTGCAAGTTCATATGTACATCAGTACTCTTACATTTTGAAGGTCTTTTTTCTGTATGTTTTCTGTTTCCATTGAATCTTACAATCTGTCTGCCTCCTTTTATACAGAGTCTCTAAACCTGATGACAGGGATTGGATAGAACATCTCATTTAGTGCTGAGTATTCTTTTTTTTTTTTAACTTGAGTATTTCTTATTTACATTTTGAGTGTTATTCCCTTTCCCGGTTTCTGGGCAAATATCCCCCTAACCCCTCCCCCTCCCCTTCTTTATGGGTGTTCCCCTCCCCATCCCCCCCCATTGCCGCCCTCCCCCCAACAATCTAGTTCCCTGGGGGTTCCGTCTTAGCAGGACCCAGGGCTTCCCCTTCCACTGGTGCTCTTACTAGGATATTCATTGCTACCTATGAGGTCAGAGTCCAGGGTCAGGCCATGTATAGTCTTTAGGTAGTGGGTTAGTCCCTGGAAGCTCTGGTTGCTTGGCATTGTTGTACATATGGGATCTCAGAGCCTTCTGCTTATTCCAGTATTTCTCTGATTCCTTCAACGGGGTCCCATTCTCAGTTCAGTGGTTTGCTGTTGGCATCTGCCTATGTATTTGCTGTATTCTGGCTGTGTCTCTCAGATATCTACATCTGGCTCCTGTCAGTCTGCACTTTTTGCTTCATCCATCTTGTCTAATTGGATGGCTGTATATGTATGGGCCACATGTGGGGCAGGCTCTGAATGGGTGTTCCTTCTGTGTCTGTTTTAATTTTGCTTCTCTATTCCCTGCCAAGGGTATTCTTGTTCCCCTTTTAAAGAAGGAGTGAAGCATTCACATTTTGATCATCCATCTTGAGTTTCATTTGTTCTAGGCATCTAGGTTAATTCAAGCATTTGAGCTAATAGCCACTTATCAATGAATGCATACCATGTGTGTTTTTTCTGTGATTGGGTTACCTCACTCAGGATGATATTTTCCAGTTCAACCATTTGCCTCTGAATTTCATAAAAGTCGTTGTTTTTTTGATAGCTGAGTAATATTCCATTGTGTAGATGTACCACATTTTCTGTATCCATTCCTCTGTTGAAGGGCATCTGGGTTCTTTCCAGCTTCTGGCTATTATAAATAAGGCTGCATGATGAACACAGTGGAAGTGCTGAGTATTCTAATATCTCTTGTTCTGTATGTTGTGCTGTTCTGGGTCTCTACATTTGTTCCCATATATTATAGAAGGAACAGACTATGATGATGTCTGAGAAATAAACTAATCTGAGTATATATCATTAGGAGTCATTTTTATTTATGTATATGTTCCTTTAATAGAAAGCCATATTTTGTTTTTCCCTAATTCTATGTAGTATTTAGTTTATAGACCTGTACAATGACAAGCATGGGCTCCATCTCAAGGGCCTTCATTGCAACTGGATAGTTAGTGGTTACTCCCACCACTTTATGCCACTATTTCACCAGTGTATGTTTCAGGCAGGTAACTATTGTAAGTTGTAGAGCTTATAGATGGGTTTGTATTGACCTATTTTCACCAGTTAGAACTCAGAATACCTACTGCTACCGTACTCACTAATAATTAGTTGTGAAAATTCTACATAACTACTCATAATGTGTAGCAGAACTTTCTGAATTGATGCCTGGACAAACCAAACGCTGAATTTGCTATGGGACCATGAAAAAGTCTGTTTTATGTATTGAGACATAAATCAGAAAACCTAAACAGCCTAAATTCTGACTGTTTCTTTTCTCAATCTTTTCAGAGTAGTCATGAGCATCAGCTCAGGCCTCTTGTCATTGAATTCATTATCTCTATAGCACTGGGCTAAGAAGCCACCAACAGCATACCCTCTCAGAACTAACATGAAAGGCTATCAGCTTCTGCAACTTCAAATGATACTTGGCTCTCAACATTTTTAAACCCGAAATATTGTACCTTGATAGCATTTTATTACTGAACACTATATCAGTATATCAGCCAAAGTTCAGTTCTCCAATTAAATAGTTCTCCCAAATAAAAAAAAGTTCTGCCATAGCTAGTTTAAGCATAGATATATTCAATTTATAAAATTAAGTGCTTACAGCATAAAAATAGAGGAAGGACTAGAAGAATGCATTTTCACCCAAACCTTTGGTGTCACAGCACTACAAAGATGGCTTGACAATTAACATTCCACCACTGCCAAGGTTAAGAGAATGGTGCAACTAGACATGAGAAATAGGATTAATACACAGAATATATAAAGAACTCAAAAAGAAAAAAGAAAAAAGAACTAAGAAATGTCTCAAAAGGGAACATTATCTACAGCAATTAGGGAAATACGATTTTGATATTTCATCTCACTCTATTCAGAATGGCACAGATCAACAAAAAACCAACAACAAATGCTGGTGTGAGTGTAGAAAACAGTAAACCCTTATAATTGATGGGATTGCAAACTATTGTATCCATTTAAAAAAAATCACTGAGAACTCTCAAAAAAAATCAGATGCACATATTTACACTCAACCAATGGGCAGAAGCTGCTCACCCCTGTAGTTGAACTAGAAAAAAATCTGGAAGAAGCTGAGGACCAATAACACCCTGGGAGGGAGAAATATCAATTAACCTGGAACCCCGAGATCACTAAGACACAGGACCACAAACCAGGCAGCATACACCAGCTGATATTAGGCCCACAACACATATACAGCAGAAGACTGCCAGGTCTGGATACACTCAGAGAGGATGCACCTAACCCTCAAGAAACTGCAGGCTCCAGGGAGTGTAGGGATCTGGTGGGGTATGTAAGGGTCATGCAGTGGGAACATCTTTGTGGAGTAGGGCAAGGTGATGAGGAATTATGGGAGGTAGAACAGTCAGTGGATGGCCCACAAGAGTGATAATATCTGGAGTGTAAACAATAAGATTAACTTTTTTATCTTTTTTTAACTTTTTTTTATTAACTTGAGTATTTCTTATTTACATGTCAAGTGTTATTCCCTTTCCCGGTTTCCGGGCAAACATCCCCCTAATCCCTCCCCCTCCCCTTCTTTAGGAGTTCTCCTCCCCATCCTCCCCCCATTGCCGCCCTCCCCCAACAATCTAGTTCCCTGGGGGTTCAGTCTTAGCAGGACCCAGGGCTTCCCCTTCCACTGGTGTTCTTACTAGGATATTTTTAAAAAGCTAAAAGTTAATCTCCTCCAGTACCTAACTATATCACCCCTTAGCACATGCCAAATTTCTCACACCTATAAAAACCTTCTGTTATATTACCCAGCTATTCTACTTCTGGACATATGCAAAGAAATACAAAGTATCATACTGTTCAGAAATTTCCTCAGACATTGTCGTTGCTACTCTATACCCAAAAGCTAGAAAACCCTAAATTACCTATGATTGATGAAATATGTTATAATTGTGGCACACATACAATATGGAATGCTATTCATCTATAGTTATATACAAATATGAAACTTCCTTCTGCCTTGGCCTTTCTGCTGGGGCAGAGCGCTAGCCAGCTTGATTCCTGGAAGAGACTATATTTTCAGATATATCAGAGGATCCACTGTACACAGCATTTGGTAATAAATCCCCCAAGTCCCACAGCAAACTGTGGGGTGCCACTGTACTCAGGGACCCACCATTCCCCAAAACCCCACCCACTGAATGTCAATCCTCTTCTGCCTGGTCCTTCCTGCTGGGACAGAATGCAAGCAAATCTGCTTCCAAGAGGTTTTATCTTCAGACATACCAGAGGATCTACTACACTCAGAATATTTAACATCATATCCTGAAGCATAACAGAAGAACCAATGTATTCAAAATATTTGCTACCATATCCTGAGGGATCCCAGGAGATCTCCTGCACCCAGGACATCAGAGCTTGTGGGTATCTGAGGAATTAATCTGTATACAGGACAACTGGACAATTGACACCATAGTCAGAAGACATCCCAGGGGATATGAGGCATGCAGGGCAACTGACCTAAAAGACTGAAAGCCTCTCTGGTGTTTGGTGGCACACAAGGAAACAGGAACCACAGTTCATTGACCCAACCCCACCCAACTTCTGGAGAACAGATTCAGACAGGACAACAGATTGACTGCTCCTCTGAAGACCCAAAAGGGTAAAGACCTCCCAGAAGATCAGCCAGGACAACATATCAGCACCTTCTCTGCCCCATCTGAAGACCCTCCAGATCGAAGGCCACCCAGGAGGTCTGCTGCAGCCAGGGCCACAGGCCTACCAGGAGACCTGTTGTAACTCAGGGACAAAAGGGGCAGATTCCAGCCAGAGTCACCCAGACTAACAAACACCAGGGATAACCAAATGGCAAGGGGCAAACACAAGACCATAAGCAACAGAAGCAATATACCTGGGATAATTTGAACACAGTTATCCCACCACAGCAAGCCCTAAATATACCAACACACCTGAACACAAGGAAGCTAACTTAAAATTCTATCTCATGATGATAATAGAGTCCTTTAAGGAGAATATAAATATTTGAATGAAAGAAATACAGGAAAACACAGGTAAATAGGTAGAAACTCTTAAAGAGGAAACAAATATGTCCCTTAAATAAATACAGGAAAACACAATCAGACAGGTAAGGGGATTGTATAAATCACTCCAAGGCCTAAAAGTGGAGGTAGAAACACTAAAAACACAAATCGAGGCAAACCAGGAAATGGAAAACCTAGGAAAGAGGTCAGGAATTTCAGATGTATGGATCACCAACAGAATACAAGAAATATAAGTCAGAATCAGAGGTGTAGAAGATGATAACCACTAAAAAGATTGACAGAATGGTCAAACAAAATTCAGAACATAAAAAAACTTCTAACCCAAAACATCCAGGAAATTCAAGACACAATGAAAAGACCAACAAGAAGCCTACAGAGCTCCAAATAGATTGGACCAGAAGAGAAATTCCTCCTGTCACATAATAGTTAAAACACCAAATGCACAAAATAAAGAAAGAATATTAAAAGCAGGAAGGGAAAAAGGTCAAAAGGCATATAAAGGCAGACCTATCAAAATTGCACCAGTCTTCTCACCACAGACTATGAAAGCCAGAAGATCCTGAACAGATGTCATACTGACCATAAGAGAACACAAATGCCAGCCCAAGTTACTATATCCAGCAAAACTTTCAATTACATAAATGGAGAAACCAAGATATTCCATGAAAAACCAAATTTAGGCAATATCTTTCTACAAATCCAGCCCTACAAAGGATAATAGATGGGAAAGTCCAACACAAGGACAGAAACTACACTGTACAGAAAGCTAGAATATAATTTCCTTGCAATAAAATCAAAAGAGAGACAAACAGATGTAATTCAACTTCTAACAATGAAAATAACAGGAAGCAACAATCAATATTCCTTAATACCTCTCTACATCAATGGACTCAATTCCCTAATAAAAAGTCATTGACTAACAGGCTAGATAGGTAAAGAGGACCCAGCATTTTGCTGCATGCTGGAAACACACCTCAGAGACAAAGACAGAGAGTACCTCAGAGCAAATGGCTGGAAAACAATTTTCCAAGCAAATGGTCTGAAGAAACTAGCTGAAGTTGCCATTCTAATATCAAATAAAATTAACTTTCAACCACGAGTCATTAAAAATATAAGGAAGGACACTTCATATTCATCAAAGGAAAAAATCCACCAAGATGAACTCTCAATCGTAAATATGTATGCTAAAAAATGCAAGGGCACCTACGTTCATAAAAGAAACCTTACTAAAGCTCAAAGTACACATTGCAGCTCACACGATAACAGTAGGATATTTTAACACCCCACTCTCATTACTGGACAGATCATGGAAACAGAAATTAAACAGAGACAAAGAGAAACTAACAGAAGTTTTGAACCAAATGACTTTAATGTATATTTATAGAACATTCCATCCTAAAACAAAAGGATATACATTCTTCTCATCACCTCATGGAAGCTTCTCCAAAATTGCCCATATAATCTGTCACCAAACAGGCTTCAACAGATACAGGAATATAGAAATAATCCCATGCATCCTATCAGGTCACCACGCTAAGACTGGTCTTCAATAACAACAATAATGACAGAATGAAAACTTGCTCAAGGAAGAAATAAAGAAAGAAATTAAAGACTTCTTAGAATTTAGTGAAAATAAAGAAACAATATTCCAAAACTTACGGGACACAATCAAATGGTACTAAGAGGAAAACTCATAGCTCTGACAGCTTGCAAAAAGAAACAGGAGAGAGCATATTGACAACACACCTTAAAGCTCTAGAACAGCAGCTTGACAACACACCTTAAAGCTCTACAACAAAAAGAAAAAAAAATAATCTCAAGAGGAGTAGAAGGCAGGAAATAATCAAATTCAGAGCTGAAATCAACCAAGTAGAAAGAAAAAGTACTACACAATGAAACAAGAAAATCAGGAGCTGGTTCTTTGAGAAAATCAGCAAGATAGATAAACCCTTAGCCAGCTAACCAGAGGTTACAGAGAGTGTATCCAAATTACCAAAATCAGAAATGAAAAGGGAGACATAATAACAGATCTGAAGAAATAAAAAAAAACCATCAGATTCTACTACAAAAGCCTGTATTCAAGAAAACTGGAAAATCTGGTGGAAATAGACATTTTTTTCTAGACAGATACCAGGTACCAAAGTTAATCAGGAACAAATAAATCATCTAAACAACCCCATAACTCGTAAAGAAATAGAAGCAGATATTAAAAGTCTCCCAACCAAAAAGAGCTCATGTCTACATGGGTTCAGTAAAGAATGCCATCAGACCTTCATAGAAAACCTCCTACCAATACCATCTAAACATTTCTACAAAATTGAAACAGTTCTCTAGAGCACTACCAAATTCCTTCTATGAAGCCACAATTACTCTTATACCAAAACCTCAAAAGACCCAACAAAGAAAGAGAACTTCAGACCAATTTCCCTTTTGAATATTCATGCAAAAATACTCAATAAAATTCTTGCAAACCGAATCCAAGAACACATCATAACGATCATCCATCATGATCAAGTAGGCTTCATCCCAGGGATGCAGGGATGGTTTAATATACGAAAATTCATCAATGTAATTCACTATATAAGCAAACTCAAAGATAAGAACCACATAGTCATTTCATTAGATGCTGAGAAAGCATGTGATAAAGTTCAACACCCCTTCATGATAAAAGTCCTGGAAAGTTCAGGAAATCTAGGCCCATATGTAAACACAGTAAAAGCAATATACAGCAAACCAGTAGCTAACATCAAACTAAATAGAGAGAAACATGAAGCAATCCCACTAAAAATCAGGGACTAGACAAACCTGCCCAGTCTCTACCTACTTATTTAATATATTTTTGAAGTCCTAACCAGAGCAATCAGACAGCGAACAGAGGTCAAACGGATACAAATTGGAAGGGAAGAAATCAAAATATCACTATTTGCAGTAGATATGATAGTGTACATAAGCGACACCAAAATTTCCACCAGAGAACTACTAAACCTGATAAACAACTTCAGCAAAGTGTAGGGCTATAAAATTAACTCAAAAAAATCAGTACCCTTCCTCTATTCAATGGATACACAGGCTGAGAAAGAAATTAAGGAAATGACACCCTTTACAATAGTCCCAAATAACATAATGTATCTTGGCATGACTTTACCCAAGCAAGTAAAAGATCTGTATGACAAGAAATTCAAATCTCTGAAGTAAGAAATTGAGGAAGATCTCAGAGGATGGAAAGATCTTCCATATTCATGGATTGGCAGGAATAATATAGTAAAGGCATGCAATCCCTATCAAAATTCCTACTCAATTATTTATAGAGATAGAAGGAGCAATTTGCAAGTTCATTTGGAAAAACAAAAAACCCAGGATAGTGAAAACTATACTCAACAATAAAAGTACTTCTGGGGGAATCTTCATCCTAGACTTGAAGCCGTATTACGAGCAATATTCATAAAAACTGTATGGTATTGGTACCAAGAGAGGCAGATAGATCAGTGGAACAGAATTGAAGACCCAGAAATGAACCCACACACCTATAGTCACTTGATCTCTGACAAAGTTGCTAAAACCATCCAATGCAAGAAAGATAGCATTTTCCACAAATGTTGCTGTTTCAACTGGAGGTCAGCATATAGAAGAATGTAAATCATTCCATTCTTATCACCATGCACAAAGCTTAAGTCTAAGTGGATTAAGGACCTCCACATCAAACCAGATACACTCAAACTAATAGAAAAAAAAAATGGGGAAGAGTCTTGAACACTGGGGAAAATTTCCTGAACAAAACACCAATGGCAAAACACCAAAGATCAAGAATCGACAAATGGGACCTCATAAAACTGCAAATCTTTTGTAAAGCAAAAGACACTGTCATTAGGACAAAACAACCAACAGATTGGGAAAAGATCTTTACCAATCCTACATCTGATAGAGGGCTAATATCCAAAATAAACAAAGAACTCAAGAGGTTAGACTCCAGAGAGCCAAATCACCCTATTAAACATGGGGCAGAGAATGGTTGGGGATTTAGCTCAGTGGTAGAGCGCTTGCCTAGCAAGCGCAAGGCCCTGGGTTCGGTCCCCAGCTCTGAAAAAAAGAAACAAAATGGGGTATAGAGCTAAACAAAACATTTTCAGCTGAGGATTATCGAATGGCCAAAAGGCACATAAAGAAATGTTGAACATTCTTAATAATCAGGGAAATGCAAATCAAAACAACACTGGGAAACCTTACACAAGTCATAATGGCTAAAGTAAAAAACTCAAGTGACAGCAGATACTGGTGAGGATATTGAAAAAAAGGACCCCTCCTCCATTGTTGGTGGGATTGCAAACTAGTACAACCCCTCTGGAAATCAGTCTGAAAGTTCCTCACAAAATTGGACATTACACTACCTGAGGACCCAGCTATACCTCTCTTGGGCATATATGCAAAAGATGCTCCAACGTACAACAAAGACACATGCTCCACTATGTTCATAGCAACCTTATTTTTTTTTATTAACTTGAATATTTTATATACATTTTAGTGTTATTCCCTTTCCGGCTTCGGGCAAACATCCCCCCCCTCCCCTTCCTTATGGGTGTTCCCCTCCCCACCCTCCCCCCATTGCCGCCCTCCCCCCAACAGTCTAGTTCACTGGGGGTTCAGTCTTAGCAGGACCCAGGGCTTCCCCTTCCACTGGTGCTCTTACTAGGATATTCATTGCTACCTATGAGGTCAGAGTCCAGGGTCAGTCTATGTATAGTCTTCAGGTAGGGGCTTAGTCCTTGGAAGCTCTGGTTGCTTGGCATTGTTGTACATATGGGATCTCGAGCCCCTTCAAGCTATTCCAGTACTTTCTCTGATTCCTTCAACGGGGGTCCTATTCTCAGTTCAGTGGTTTGCTGCTGGCATTCGCCTCTGTATTTGCTGTATTCTGGCTGTGTCTCTCAGGAGTGATCTACATCCGGCTCCTGTCGGCCTGCACTTCTTTGCTTCATCCATCTTGTCTAATTGGATGGCTGTATATGTATGGGCCACATGGGGCAGGCTCTGAATGGGTGTTCCTTCAGTCTCTGTTTTAATTTTGCCTCTCTCTTCCCTGCCAAGGGTATTCTTGTTCCCCCTTTTAAAGAAGGAGTGAAGCATTCACATTTTGATCATCGGTCTTGAGTTTAATTTGTTCTAGGCA